>NW_027210032.1:5073-134565 GCF_027789765.1 Dendropsophus ebraccatus
CGCGTTGGGCTTTGTTCTTTGCAAGATTAAATTTTAAAGTTACTTATTGCCAAGGAGCCAAAAATGTCAAGGCTGATGCCTTGTCCAGAAGCTTTGGTTTCAAAGAGGCTCCTGAGAGTGAACCCGAGAGTATTCTAGGTCCAGGGGTGGTGGTTGCCAGTCTTTCTACCAAACTAAAATCATCTATTTTAGAATCTCAGAACCTTGCGCCTGCGAATACACCTACTGATAAGTTGTTTATACCCATACATTTGAGGTTGGAGGTTGAGGTTGAAAGAAATTCATACTTCCAAACTGTCCGGACATCCTGGTATTGCGGGTACTGGGTATTTGCTAACTCACTCCTGTTGGTGGCCTTCATGGCAGCATTATGTACATAGCTTTGTAAAGTCATGTGAAGTTTGTACAAGGGCAAAAACTCCACGGTCCCTTCCCGAGGGGCTGTTACGGCCATTACCACTTCCCAGCAGGCCTTGGTCCCATTTATCAATGGATTTTGTTACAGATCTTCCTCTCTCCAAAGGGAAAACAGCAGTTTGGGTTGTAGTCGATCGCTTTTCCAAGATGTGTCACCTTATTGCTCTAAAGAAATTACCAAATGCTAAAACTCTTGCCCACTTGTTTATACGTCATATATTGAGACTACATGGTATACCAATAAACATTGTGTCTGACAGGGGTGTAGAATTTGTGTCAGGGTTCTGGAAGGCCTTCTGCAGTAAACTGGGTATAACATTATCCTTCTCGTCTGCCTTTCATCCAGAGACTAATGGCTAAACTGAAAGGTTTAACCAGTCTCTGGAGCAATACCTGAGGTGTTATGTTTCTGACTGTCAAGAAAAATGGTCCGAATTTTTACCCATTGCAGAATGTGCCTTGAAAAATCACTGCAGTTCCTCAACACAATTGCCCCCCTTCTATTGCAATTATGGATTCCATCCCAAATTCTCTGCTGTACCTAATCAAGAGACTCAATTCTCATCTGTAAAAGAAGTTGCGAAAAAACTGTGCACAGTTTGGGCCGAGAATCTTAAGACTCTCGAACTAGCCCAGCAAACCAAAATAAAATACGCTAATCGTAAACGACGTCCTGGTCCAGATTACATGGTTGGAGATAGGGTTTGGTTGTCCACAAAAAAAACTACGCCTTCGTGTACCCTCAGCAAAATTAGCTTCGCAATTTATTGGTCCGTTTTCCATTGTTGAAATTGTTAATCCTGTTTCTTTCAAAATACAGTTGCCCCGATCTCTTCGAATTCATCCGGTGTTCCACAAATCATTGCTCAAAAAATACATTCCGCCTGCAGTACCCAGTTCTCCACCTCCTCCTCCTCTGATCTTACAAGAAGAATTAGAATATGAAATAGAAAAAATGTTAGATTCTTGTAAAGTCCGTAATTCTATACAGTATTTAGTACATTGGAAGGGTTAAGGGCCTGAAGAGCGAACATGGGCCTCCACCAAAGATCTCCATGCTCCGGATTTGGTGGAAAAATTTTATTCTTTATACACCACCAATCCCGGAGGTCCTTGTGAGGGTCCTCCTCGGGGGGTGGGGTGGGGGTGGGGGGGGGTTCTGTTAGGACCCTGGCTGTGCGTTCAGCTCGGCGTCCATAGCAGCTAGACTTCTCAGGTTTTGCACCTCTCTGCTATTCCTTGTTGTAGCAGTGGCCAGTGTGTTACTCCCTGACAGATCAGCACAAGGTGTAGTGAACTCACTGATTGTTGATTGACAACTGACTCTCCTAATTAGCTGTCAGTGTCTGGGATGGGCTGGGCTGGGACTTCTAGTCCTATAAGTACTTTCACTTGTCTCAACTTCCTTGCCTATGAAAGAGCCTCACTTGCTTGGACTTAGACTACTCTCTGAACTTTGCTTCTGTACCTCGCTGACCGGCTGTTACTGACTTGGACTGTTTACTTCCCTTTATTGTGTTCGTACGTCTGTCTTTGTTCTTTGTATTGCACTTGCTCAGGTTAGGGAACGCCTCCAAGTTGTCCGCTGCCATTTTAGGGCTGTTGTGGCATTCAGGTAGGGACAGCTGGGGCGGGTGCAAGTTCTAGGGCTGCACTTGTCCATTGTCTTCATGGTCCCAACCTGACAGTTGCTCACTTTCTTTCCAACACATGGAACTAGCTAAGACCCATCCTCCCGTCCTGTGTTTTTGTTGTTGTGTCTGTTGCTAGAGACAGATTTCTTCAAGCAGTAGACAGTATATAGATAGATAAATAAACCTCCCAGTAGCCAAGAATTTAGAGCACTTTTTCTGGGGTCAGGGTATATGCACACGGAGTATTTCTGTTAAAGAAAACTGTGTGGAATCCACCGCTCCCGCTTCCCTCTTCGCCAGTTCCATAGACTCCATCGTTGGGCAGATTCCATCATCTGCCCAAAGAATTGAGGTGTCAATTCTTTGGTCGGACAGTGGAATCAGCTGGAGTATATAATGGAGTCTATGGAGCTGGTGGAAAGGGAATCGGGAGCGCACAGGGACGGGCGGCAGATTCCACATAGAGTTTTCTGACAGAATTACTCTGTGTGCATATACCCTAAGAGAAAACTTTAGAATCAAATAGGCTATCAAATGGAGGGTATCTGTTTAGAAAAACATAGTAGTGGCCAGTTTGATGTTCTGCTTCTTATCTTCACTTGTACTTTTGATCTATGCTGAAACAGCAACGGCAATTTAAGTATGGGGGTTTGACTTCCTGTTCACAAACGGTCAGTTGTTCTATTAGCAGTTTTTTTTTTTACCTTTAATACATTAAATATTTGAAAACTTTATTTTATGTTTATTTTATTTATTTTTACATAATATTACATTTTTGCATCAGTGTTTGAATCTAAAAAAAACAAAGTTTATAAATATTTAGAAGAAGAACGAAGAAATCAGGAAGAAGCAAATACTTTTTACAGAATTGTGTAAAAGTAAGAATTCAGATTTCAGAAGGAACAAAGCGGTCACCGGTGAATTTCCTTCACTGACTAACAAAATAGTTGCTCTACAGAGGAAAAATAAATGTGTGCCTCTTTAGCTTTGCAGAACTGTTATTTTATAAATCAGGGAATGAAATTCACCGGTGGGTATGTTGTTATATCAAGAACAGCTAAAACAGCCCTTCAGTGCAAGAATTTTGCCTTTAGTAACGTAGATCTGGACTCCCTAGACTGACATTGGCTGGAATGGAAGTTTGTATGTACCTGTGCTGAAGGTTTTCAGACAACTTATATATGAATTGTTCTCCTTGGATGCATTTGTCTTACTTTTATGAAATCAGTCTACATTACATTATAATAATCATTCTGACCTGTACTCTTATAACTCCATGTTGCTTTTTCAACCTTGAGTGAGATGAAATATGGAATGTTCTTTCTAAACTTTACCTGAGTCTTGTTAATTCCAATTAAATACCATTAGATAACCTGACCTGAATGAAAGGTACATGTACCATTATCTTCTAAGTCCAATAATAAGTCATTGAGATGTTTCAGACAAGAAGCCATTCATAATGATATAAAGTACTAGTTTTCGGGAGGTAAGGAAAAAGGAGGCATCCGATTGGCTGTAAATCTTTATTGTACAGCAGGACAATGATGCCAAACATTAAAGGGGTAGTCTAGGAAAAATTGACTTTACTTACTCCTGTGGATAGGGGAACAGTAGGAGATTGTGGTCTGAACTCTGTACCCCCGCCAATTTTCATATCGGGTCCCTATCTTCAGTATTATGAATAGAGCCGAGGGTACGGCATGTGAACAGTAGCTCTGTTTATTCCTATGTAGCTGGCGTAAAGACCCGAGTACAGTGCTCTTCCTGCATATTTGGCTCTTTTCGACACTCCAGAGGAATGAATAAGTACAGAAGCCAGACTCTCTGAATTCATAATACAGAAGCCAGGGGCCTGATACGGAGATCAGCCTAGGGGGGAAGGGGGACAGAGGTCGGACCCCCCCAATCTCCTTCTTTTCCCCTATCCTGTGGATCATGTCCAAGATGTCTGAAATATCTTCCCTGTCGAGTTCCTTCCAACACTTTGTACAAGTGAAAAAATCTCCTAGAAAATTGATAGCTCACACAAAATATACTAAACAATATAAACTTTATTATTAATTCATGTGAAGTTCATAAAAACACACATATGACTTTCAAGACATACAAACAGATTTTGGCAGGTGACATAGGCAGACCACAGAGATCACCCGGACAGGGATAAATAGTAAAAAGAAGCACGGTACATTTAGTCAGCGGTCCAACCATAAAGTGCAGTTACTACAAAGTGCATAATGCCACGGATACAATGTCCAATGACTAAATATGCAGCAGCAATCAGGGTATGTATTAAGGTGCAAGAATACTAGGGCGATGTATACATGTAAACACTCCAACAACTGAACGGCTGCTACCTACATATGTACAAAGTGGGGGCAACAGTGCCTAACCAGCTTCTCAAAGGAAATCACAGGCTAATGCCCAGTATACCTTAAGTCCAGGGACAGCGTGGTCCTCCTCCTTCCCCAACGCACGTTTCGCGTTCGCTTGATCACGGGGAATGAATAAGTACAGAAGCCAGACTCTCTGAATTCATAATACAGAAGCCAGGGGCCTGATACGGAGATCAGCCTAGGGGGGAAGGGGGACAGAGGTCGGACCCCCCCAATCTCCTTCTTTTCCCCTATCCTGTGGATCATGTCCAAGATGTCTGAAATATCTTCCCTGTCGAGTTCCTTCCAACACTTTGTACAAGTGACCAAGAAGAATTGAAGCTGTTTTGAAGGGAAACGGCAGTCACACCCAATATTGGTCTTATTTACATTCAGGCGTATCTACTTTTGCTATCTACAGACATATCAAAAGTTTTGATCGAGACCCTAACCAATGTCAACTAGACCCCAACCGATCATGAGAATGAGCTGAGAGTTTGCACTTAGTTTGTTCACTTCCGCATCCGTGTCACATGACCTGGATGGACTATGGTGCTATCAAAGTCTCGTAGACAGAGAGTGGGGGTGGGAGTGTTTGTTCTTCTGATCAATCAGGGTCTGAACACTCCCTAGGATATGTCAGAAGTTTTTGTAATTGACAGGAACGCTTTAATCTACTTACATTGTAAGGACTCAGACACTTTGTAAACCATATGGATGCACCCTGTATAGGCACATACTGAGCCCCTATGAGTCCATAATATGGACCTGTAGGAACTCAACCTTCTAGTATAGGAAACCTGGAAACACAGTTCGCTTTGGACTTCTGTGAGATTACATGCAGCTTTTTTCACATCTTCATACTGTGTTATACCGAGGCACATGATGATAAAGAACAGGCAAAAGACAGCCATACAATACGAATAGGCACCATATGAACTTTTGTGATGATTAAAAAGTTCATCCTTTTCATTCATGAATAATGTTATAATGTCTGGAAAAATAAGAATAATCTGGCAGTTTTAGTGACCCAGAAATAGTTAGAATTAAATATACCTTTGATATAATGGATAAAAACAGATTATAAAAAAAAGTGCATTATCCAAATCCCTTGGGAAATTGTCTTTTTTCACATTTTCATATTTCATGACATTTTTTTCTAGGACAATTTAAATAGATTTGCAAAAACGTCTCCGACAATATATTCAGTATGGCAATAAGGTGGATAATAATAATTAAAATACCATCCATAACTAAGAATTGCTGAATTATTTTTTTTTTTTCTAGTGAAATTGGAATTTTCCTTAGTTATTATTAAAAGATGACAATGGGATGACAATGGGATACTTAAAGACAAAAGAAATCCTTAGCGTTAACACAAGTTGATGGGAAACAGGTATGTTGCTCTTTCCCTATTATTATATTACTATATATTATATGTATAGTTGAGTAGTTTGATATTTCACAGATTCAATTTGTACTTTATTTTTAATGGAGTAATTCTCTGTTATAGATATACATTCAATCTTCTTCACACTGCTGGTAAAGTGGATGCTCCTGATCAGGGATAGCATCAGGCAAATGCTGGGGAAATGGCAAGAGTCACTGGCCTCAAGGGGCATGGAAATCTGGGTACTTATGCTACACGTTTTGTACCAAGGGTGACACAGACAAGGTTTCATTGGGGCCCAAGTGCCCACATACACCTTCCTCTATAAAGTCCTATAGAATATTGTTCTTTGCTTTGTAGTCTACAAATGTGAATTAAAAAAAAAGTAAAATAAACTTTAAGTTCAAACACATCACTATACGGGAAAACATTAGTAATGAGCGAATAGTGAAATATTCGAATATTCGTTCAAATATCTCCCCGATATTCGACTATTCGAATATTCGATCCCAATAAAGTCTATGGGAACAAGTATTGTTTATTGAAAAACATCTATTTGACCACTTGGAGGTTCACCAAGTCCACAATGACACCTCAGGAAATGATGAAAACACCACTGGAATGCTACTGGGACAGCAGGGGAAGCATCTGACACCCCAAAATTGCCGGTAATAAAGTCACAAGTCGATGTTATACAGGTGAATTACCTGGTTATTAAAGGGTGTATGAATATTTTATAGGTAAAGCTGGACGGCTGTATTAGGTAGCACGTAGCACTTGGTAAACAGAGTGCCTTATAGTAGCACAGCAGCCTGCTTGTACCACACTGTGTATTTATGTATGACGCAGCACGTAGTACTGGATGAACACACGTACTACTCTTTTTTTTAGATCTAGCAGTCTAGCACATATCAGCAGCACAAAGCACTTGGTGATCAGAGTGCCATATAGTAGCACAGCAGCCTGCTTGCACTACCCTTTGTATTTATGTATGACATAGCAGCACGTAGCACTGGATGAACACACGTATATATGTTATTGGGTCATGTGACTATGCCGTCTAATCATTGTTGTTCTCTTTTCTCGTGATGCTACGGACACCAAGGGGCTGTGGCAGCCTCCCAGCTTGTTGATTGGCTAAAACAGAGAAATAACAGGGAAGAAGGGGGATTTGAACGCTCATGAAATATTTATCGAATATTCGGCGAACTATTCGACAATATTCGATACAATCGAATACCTTACTATTTGATCAAATATCTATTCAATCGAACAGTATTTGCTCATCACTAGAAAACATGCCTCTCATCCAGTCTAGGCAATTTCTTTGAGTTAAACAAAAAAACAAAAAACCTGGAATGCTGAAGGGTTCATTGTAGCAAATGACCAGATTAACAGTGATCTTGAATGGTGAGGAATTTAAACAATTTATGCTACCCCCCCCCCCCCCCCCCCCAAAAAAAAAAAATAAATAAAAAATAAAAAATAGAGGATACATATTGACATGTTTGGATAAAAATGGAAAACCCCCTTAGAGAGGTACTCTAAGGGATATATACTGGGGCAAAAAAAAAAAAAAAGCTGCTCACCTTCTACAATCCTCTGCCACAACTGGCCCAGTGATGCCATATCCTACTGCTCAGTCCTGGTATAAAAGCCCTATAACATGGGCCGATTTAGAGGAGCAAACAAGTGCCGACCTGTCAGGTCAGTGCTTACTTGCTCCTCTTTCCCTACTCCCCCTGAGTAAGTGTGTGTATGTGGGGCTGCATGTGTGTGGGGCCACAGGAAGCTGCGGGGGGCATCCCATAGGAGATAGCGGCGGTCTGCTGCTGCCGCTCCTGTTGCATGGAGTGATGGCAGCTGACCATTGCCAGGCTGATGGTTTGTGTTTCAGCCTGTTGTAAGACAACGATCAGTCGACATGCACAATGTTCTTCTATTAAACAAAGCAATTATCGGCTGTAACGATCCATGAAGAATTAATGAAGCTAAAAGAGTCAGGTCCCTGTCAGGCCCCTGTCATGATCACAGTGGGGTTCCAGAGGTTAGAATCCTCATAATCAAAGTGGGCAAGGAAGCGAGGGCCGGTTTCTAAGTAGATGCTTAGGGTATAGGAACTAGGTAAAAAAAAACATAGCAAGCTCTGAGAAGGGTTCACACCTTGTTCTACAGGATAGGGGACAAGTAAGAGATTGCGGGGTGTCCAACCTCAGTGTCCCCCGGGTATTTCCGGATTGGCGCCTAGCTCCTTTATTTTGAATAGAGCCTCGTGTCGGGATTAGAGATAAGCGAATTTGCCAAAGTTCGGGTTCGTATGAACCTGAACTCTCGGCTTCTGATTTCCTCTGTCTGCAGCCTCCGTAGAGAGGGTGGATACAGCCTTATGGACCGCTCGGAAAACTGGGATACAGACATTGCCATAGGCTGTATCCCAGTATTCCAGGCGGTCCTTGCGCTGTATCCACCCTGTTTACGGAGGCTGCAGACAGCGGGAATCAGTAGCCGAGAGTTCAGGTTCATACAAACGCGAACTTCGGCAAATTCGCTCATCTCTAGTCGGGATGCGACCCACAGTTCTAGTCATTATGGAGCCACCGGAGAGAGCCAAGTATAGCACTCAGCCCTTTCTTTCCAGTGGCTCCATAAATAATAAAGACATGGGTAATGTGGCAACTCACGGCTTTATTCAAAAAAAGCAGTCAGGGCCGATCTGGAGAAGATGGGGGGAGGCGGAGGTTAGACCCACCCTTAATTTCTTACTTGTCCCCTATCCAGTGGATGAGGGACAAGTATTAGGGTATATGTCATCAGACATGTCAAAAGTTATTGATCGCAGCTTGGTCTCACTGCTGAGACCTGAGCTGTAGCCAAGGAGAGAAGCAATGGCTATGCAATCCACTCAATGGATGTATCTCCTGATCAGCTTATTTCGACAATGTAAGTCTATGAGGCTACATTGTTGGAATTAGCGAGTGGCCGGAGAGTGAATGGCACGCCCGTCACGTTCTCTCCCCGGCAATAGCTCATGATCAGAGCCGGTATCAGCAGTGAGAACCGCTGTGATCAATAACTTTTGACATGCCTGATGATCTGTAAAAAGCTATTTTAAATTTTACTCTTAGAGAGGTGCTGACTGCTCTTACATAAGCTGTTTTTCTATCCATTAAGTACAGGCACAATAAACAGCACCTACATTTTGCTATGTCCATCTAAGAGAGCAGCCATGAGGAATTTGACAACCCTTCAATTGCATTCCCAAGTTATAAAGCCTCCTCCCACTTATAAATGGAGATAATGAGGTAATATTGGATTAATTGCCATAAAAGCACCTCCCTACTATACAAGGGTCCCATACAACGTTAGCCGTTTGCTTTAATCCTCATATACATATTATAATAAAGCTATAAAACCTTATGGCTGCTGCGGGAGAATGATTTCTTCTCTATAGATATTTTATTTATGATGTAAAAATAAAAGAGTGAAAGTTTTGTTTGCTGCCTAGTTGACTGATTAATGCCAAGGAAAGTTCTGACACAAGTTACAAAATATAGTGTTACTTATCATGAGATGTCATTACGGAGAGGTAATACTATTCTTCTCTTGTAAGACACCTGAGAGATTTAGTACAGATGTCAAGGGAAGACAGAATGACACAAATTGAATTCAGTTTTGAGTTTCTAATGATTTTGTTGAGCCAATAAAACCATGAGCACATTGACAGGCAGATTTACAAGATGAAGAAAAAAATGTCCACGAGTTGGACAAAAAAAAAAAAAAAAAAGATTTCTTGGTGTTCGTATGACATAAAATTTAGTTATAGACAGACCTGTGCGATTCTAGAGCAAAGAATAGGAACAGCTGCCTGATCCCTTCATCTTATGTGAGCTTAGTGCATTTGTAGTTGTAGAGTAGCTTTACTCTTTATTGCACTTTATAATTTATATGCACGTCACTCAGTTAGGCTATGTTCACACAACTTACAGTAAGTTTAGTATTAACCCCTTAAGATCAATGCCAATTTTCATTTTTGAGCTTTTACTTTTTCCACTTTATGTTTAAAAGGCCATAGCACTTGCATTTGTCCACCTAGAGACCCACATGAGCCCTTATTTTTTGCATCACTAATTGTACTTTGCAATGACAGGCTGAATTTTTGCATAAAGTACACTGTGAAACTAGAAAAAAATTCAATGTGTGGCGAAATTGAAAAAAAAAAAGATTTCTTTTATTTGGAGGGTATTTGTTTTTACGCCATTAGCCCTGGGGTAAAACTAATATGTTATCCATGTTCCTCAAGACGTTACGATTAAAACGATATGTAACATGTATAACTTATATTGTATCTGATGGCTTACAAAAAATTCAAACCATTGTTAACAAATATATGTTCCTTAAAATCGCTCCATTCCCAGGCTTACAACGCTTTTATCCTTTGGTCTATGGGGCTGTATGAGGTGTTATTTTTTGCGCCATGATGTGATCTTTCTATCGGTACCTTGATTGCGCATATATGACTTTTTGATCACTTTTTATTACAATTTTTCTGGATTTGATACAACCAAAAATGCGCAATTTTACACTTTGGAATATTTTTACGCTGACGCCGTTTACCTTGCGAGATCAGGAATGTGATTAATAGTTCGGGCGATTACGCGCGTGGCGTTAGCAAATATGTTTATTTATTTGTTTATTTATTTATAAAATGGGAAAAGGGGGGTGATTTGGACTTTTATTAGGGGAGGGGATTTTTTTTATTAATAAAAACACTTTTTTTACTTTTTTTTTTACATTAACTGTAAGTCCCCCTGGGGGACTTGTATATACACAGCACGATCTCTCTTAGAGATCAATGCTGTGTATATACACAGCAAAGATCATTGTAATCGGTGATAGATTGCTATGGCCTGCTGCAGGCCACAACAATCTATTGCCGAGCCGGGATCAGCGTCATTGTGACACTGAGCCCCGGCACTGCCGAAGAACAGATCTTCCCCCCATGATCGCATCGCGGGGGGGAATACGAGCCACTAGACCCCAGGGAGATTATGAATGAAGCACTTCAATGCAGCTGTCAGGTTTGACAGTGGCATTGAAGTGCTTAATTAGCCGGCGCGGCAACATTATAAGGATGAAGAAACTCACCAAACCGCACGGGAGACAAATAATTTTAATTTACACCGGCCCCTTGACCGCCTGCAGCATTCACCGATAAGTCGGGAACCACACCTTGCGGTACCGCAGCAACTGGATTTGGACCTGGAGTGGTCCGCCGGATTTTAACCGTGTGAAGGACTCCACCGGACTATTCTGATGAGATGTCGGCGTGGTGAACTTGTGACAGTGATGTTACGGACACGGTTGTATTCCGGAATGCTGGTCTCCGCGATATGGTGTGTAGATCCCAGGTGGTGCTGCTATTTGTTTGGTTGACACCATGGTAACGGAGGAAGGGTGCCAGGGGTCACATGACCTCATGAATACAAACATGCCTGAAAGTTTAACCTTTAACCTGACGACTCCCGATCACGTGATGGTGAGCTTCGGAATCCTACTACACAGTATATGGATGTATTTATGTAATTCTTTTGGACTCTAAAGATTATGGCACTGATTCACTGAATCTTTGAAACACTTTGCACAAGCACTATTTTTTTACTGAATATGTAAATCATGAGGGAAGGCTTTGGCAATCCCACGTGATCTTAAACACAAATGTATCCAATGTAATTGAATCTATCCACCAATTGTAACAGGTTTTGACACTATATATATCTCACATTTGTTTCACTATGCACGCTTGAAAATGGTGGCAGGTAGCCACTGAAACGTTGCGTCTTCTGTATGCTGCACATGTTTATACAATAAACCCACTTTAATTTGACATTAAGAAGGAGCAAGGTCAGCAAGGTCGTTGGTCTGAACCTGATCCGCGGGCACCCGATTTCTACCTGATGAGAAGTGCTGCCATATTTTCCTATATCTAATAGAGGCACTGCCCGGCTGCAGATTGCAGCCGGGAGCAGTGCCGTTCAGAGAGGGGTCACGGCGGGACCCCTCTCTGAACACCCCCCGCGGCACCATGACGTACCAGATACGTCATAGGTCGCTAAGGGGTTAATCATGGCCTTTGTTGCCGATTTGCAACAACAGCCGTGATGATACTAAACTTACATTGTGCTGCAAGTAGAGGGAATCCCGGCCAGAGCGTATTCCATCTGGCCACATGAAAAACTAACATGTCAGTTTTTCATTGAATAGCGGCTGCAGAGAACCTGTCAGTTCACACAATGGAGCGTGTGGCTCCGGCCACACGCTCCATTGTGTGCAGCGGGGAATTTGGATGCGCCCGCATCCGAATTCAGCAGATATGAAGATCATCCGGTCTGTACTGCAGTACCGGCCGGGATGATCTTCAGTAACACCGGCCGTTCTGTGACCCAGCTGGGTCACAGAACGGCCGGTGTTTTATGTAGTGTGAACCTGGCCTTAAAGGGATTGTGCCATAAAGCACAGTTGGTAAAACCAGATTGCAGCACGTGCTTGTATGTAAAGGAGGGAAAAAATAGGCTGTTTTTAGTAAAATAAGTCTGGGTTCACACTGTGTTTTAGCAATACATTTTGTGCATTTGTTAATTTAGTGTGAACAAAAAGGGGTCCACCATATTTTTGAGCATGCTAAAAAAAAATCAGATGTGTTTTGATCCGTTTTTTTGCTCCCTTTTCTTTTTAAATAATGAAGTCAATGGGAAAACGGATCAAGACGGATAAACACAAATGCACCCTTTTTTAAATCAGTTTTTATCTGTTTTTCTCATAGAACGGATGAAAAAAAAAAAAAGATTGAAAAAATGCAATGTGAACCCAGCCTAGGGTTCACACTTCATTTTTGCAATCTGTTTTTTTTTTCATCCATTTTTCCATTGACTTCCATTATAAAAAAAATGGATTTAAACACATTTTTTTTTAACGTACAGAAAAATAAGGTTTATGTATATGTTAAAAAAACAACAAAAACCCCCCAGATGTTTTGATCCTTTTTTTACGGATCAAAATGGATGCATACAAATGCACCAGTTTTTCCATCCATTTTTTGCAAAAACGGATGAAAAAAAGCAAAAAAAGAAACCGATTGCATAAATAGAATGTGAACGCAGCCTAACTTACATCGCTGTAATATTTTTATTTCTCCAGAAATCTAATAACTTTCTTGATTTATCTCTAAACTGTGACCTTGCTGTTGCTATGCCACATCGCATTTACTTTCCAACAACCCCTCTTGCTTGCAGGCAGAGTGAAGACCAACCACCAGTTCCTGAAGATTGCGGTTGAACTGAGCAGTGGGCAGCAGACACATGGAGGATTAGTAAGTCTATATCTCTCAATCAGTTTGGAGCAGGATTCTGGCTAGTTAGGGCAATGACAAATCAACCAACAAAACACAGCAATCCCTAAGCTCAAGGAGATCAGTGAAAAAATTCCAATGACGTACTCAATCAAGAGTCTCCACTGATGCCCCAAAAATTTAAATATGCAAAATAGGAGTTCGTGGAGCCTTTGTTGTGAGTCTCAAAACTCTGGAATAGCCAGATATCCCTAGCCAGTTGCCACGGGGTGCCTCTAGACAAGAGCACCAAACCACCCTGATAGATGACCCCTAAAGTCCCACTTGGTTGCGAGTATTAGAACATAAATAGGGGAAACAACAGGGTGGGGCATCAGTGGAGACTCTTGATTGAGTACGTCATTGGAATTTTTTCACTGATCTCCTTGAGCTTAGGGATTGCTGTGTTTTGTTGGTTGATTTGTCATTGCCCCAACTAGCCAGAATCCTGCTCCACACTGATGAGGGGCAAATACCCTGAAATGGCTGTCTGTGGATGGATGCCTGCCTGCCTCGGCAAGCCCTTGTGATGTCGCAATGCTGGCACCTTGAGTTAGTTACTTTTTACCTTGAGTTAGACTTTGACAAAAAAGGGGCCACCCTTTTGTTTCCCTATTTATGTTCCAATACTCACAACCGAGTGGGACTTAAGGGGTCATCTATCAGGGTGGTGTGGTGCTCTCCCCATCAGGAGGCACCCCGTGGCAACAGGCTAGGGATATCTGTCTACTCCCGTGTTTTGAGACTCACCGAGGCTCCACGGACTTCTTTTTTGCATATATTAATTTTTGGGGGCATCAGTGGAGACTCTTAATTGAGTACTTCATTGAAATTTTTTCACTGATCTCCTTGAGCTCAGTGATTACTGTGTTTTGTTGGTACACTTGAAATATGTTTCATTTACCATTATGTTTCATTTTTTTTACCTATTTTTTTTTTTTTTAATTTTCAGATCAACTGGTATCAGAAAGTTATACAGATTTGTAGATTACTTCTATTTAAAAATCAGCTGCTGTATGCTCTGCAGGAAGTGGTGTATTCTTTCCAGTCTGATATGGTGCTCTTTGCTGCCACCTTTGTCTTTATCAGGAACTGTCCAAAGCAGGAGTGGTTTTCTATGGTGATTTGTACTGTCCTGGACAGTTCCTTTCAGGGACAGAGGTGGCAGCAGAGCGCACTGTGTCAGACTGGAGAAAATACACCACTTCCTGCAGGACATAAAGCAGCTGATAAGTATAGGAAGACTATTTTTTTTTTTTTAGAAGTCATTTACAAATCTGTATAACTTTCTGACACCAGTTCATCTTTAGTAAAAGTTTAATACTTTTTTCTCCAGCGTACCCCTTTAAAGGAACGATCCCTTCAAGTCTATGCTTAGCTTTCCAGTATAGAAATTAATTATTTAAAAACTAAAAGTTGCACATGAACTCAGCTGCTTTGAAAGAACACAGAAGACTAGATAAGATCCCTCCACACCCGGATATAATATTGGTGCTGACACACAGAGATACATAAGCGATTTTTGTTTAAAGTTATTTCTACTTTTCCCTTAATATAGCAAAAAATAAATTCTATTTTTTTTTAGAACATCGAATCTCTTATCAAAGAACAACTTACTGTGCGGCTCTCTTTACGTCTTTAAATGTTGACTCATAGGTCTATAATCCATGAACAAACTTGGCCTGAGCGTCATTTCTTCTGCTAGTGGCCTTTTCGGTCAGAAGAAATGAATCATCCTTATATTACTGTTCCCTGGGTGTCATGGACTCCTGCAGTATGAAATTATTTTGAAGGATCGTAATAAAAAAAAAAAAAAACTCCTTGATATCTTGTTGAGCTGAACCCTGTGTGAGCACATAATATGGTTCCCTACACATTTACTATTATCGAACTAGTCATTTGTACTGGACTATTCACTAGTATAGTAGTCACCACATACTTCTATTTCCCATAATATGTTATATTTCATCTATGTATTTAGCCTGTTTGTATATTTTTTCTTTGCGCTCCTTTGTGCAGTTCCTCTGTTATTGCTTCCAAAAATTATATCAATCAGTTGACAACTTGCCAGTACTATTTCAGTAGTCAAAGCGTTGTGTCCCAAAACAGTCTGGCACTGTTGGCATTAGGCTATGTTCACACAACGTTTTTTCAGCTCTGTTTAAAATTACGTCCGTTATTTTGAGTCTAAAATAACGGACATTATTTTGCAGCCTGGCCTCCCCTTAGTGCAATGACTGGTGTTTGTACATTATTCTAGTTTGGTTACTAATTGGCCTTTTTGTGTGGCTTAATTTAAAAGTCCATTGAATTTAATAATAAAAACGGAGAAAGACCGGTGACAAAAGAAAAACTGTGTGAACAACTAATAAAAAACGTCCGCTGTTTGCAAAAGACGCCTGAAAATAAGGATCATGTTCATTATTATGACGTCCGCGGTAAAAATCTGTTATTCAATACATTGCGTGGATTGGACGTCCGTCTTCCCATTGACTTCTATGCATTGCCATTGCAGTCAGTTAAATTGCCGCAATAACAGACGTTTTTTTAAATATCAAAATCAGCCGCCTTTTCTCTATTTTCGACGTTGTGTGAACATAGCCTTAATCTGCAAATATTTAGGAACATGCCCTTAAAGATGTATTCCTCAAACAAATGTGCCAAAGAGAGCAGCTCTAGATGGATATACCCACTAATCCAAAAAACTAAGGCCCATAAACCCAAAACACATCCAGGTGTGCTCTCTATTATAAAACGTAATTAGTGGTAGGTGCTTGCTAAAATCACTCAGTCACCGTAGTCTGTACACAGTAGTGGATTATAATAGGGGCGTTTTGGGCAGCAGCCCGGGGCCCTGAGCTCCGGGGGGGCCCATGATCACCCAAAAAGACTTATACTTTCAATGGTGTACTGTCTCCTGGCTACACTTCCGCCATGATTTGCAAAAAATCACTGTTTTTTATGGCAATTTTGCACAAATCAGGACATCATGACATTATCTATCCTGTACTATGAACGCCAGGCTAGTGCTTCCATAGTTACAGTGGGGTGGGGGGGCCCAGGCTTGGTGAACAGCCCGGGGCCTATGGTAAAGTTAATCCGCCCCTGTCTGTACAGGTACACATATGCCCTAGTGGGTCAAGGAGAGTCACATGTAGCTGCAGACTACTGACTATATTATCTAAATAATACAACTATAGGTGCTCTGATAAATAAAATCACAACCACATAGCCCCTTGACTAGTTTTGTCCCATCGCGGACGTCATCAGAAGGCACAAGTAGTCAAAGAAGTATTCCAGGCATTTTTCCCATATAATGCACACTCAACCCTACTTTTTCTACAGTACCATCTGTTACATTCTAGCTCTTCTGCACCAAGGATCATGTGACCAGATCATTAGAAAATAAGGTTTATGAGTCTCAGGAAGTGGCCTTTTCTGGGGAAACACGGAGGGGGGGGACCCCCCTAGAACTCATACTTGTCTCCTAACCTGTGGATAGGGGACAAGTTTTTTTTTAAATTGGAAAACCCCTTTAGGGTGCCTTCACACCTACCAGATCCACAGCGGATCTCACTTCTGCGAATTCGGAGCCAGATCTACTGCGGATCCGGTACCATTCACCCTAATGATAGCACATACCCGCAGCGGGATTGACATCCCACTGTGAGTATGAACTTTAACCCCCTGATGGCCTCAGCCCCGCTGCATCCCCACCTCCTGCAGCTCCACCGCTGCCCCCATCAGCCCTGCAGCCATCACGCATTCACGATCGCTGCCCGCATCCCCATCATCCCTGCAGCCATTACGCATCCCAGATCATCCCCGCATGATGATGCGGGGGGCTGCGGGCGGCGATCGGGGATGCGTGCCGGCTGCGGGTATGATCGGGAATGCGGACCGGCTGCAGAGATGATGAGGGATGCGGGCGTTGATCGAGGATGCGTGCGGGCGGCGATTGGGGATGCAGGCGCCGGGGATGATGGGGGCAGCGGTGGAGCTGCAGGAGGCGGGGATGCGGCGGGGCTGCGGGCATCAGGGGGTTAAAGCTCATACTCACAGCGGGATGTTAATCCCGCTGCGGGTATGTGCTATCATTAGGGTGAATGGTACCGGATCCGCAGTGGATCTCGCTCCAAATTCGCAGAAGTGAGATCCGCTGTGGATCCGGTAGATGTGAAGGCACCCTTATATAGACTCATAAATCAGTTGGTGATGGTTTCGATTGGTATATGCAGTTTTAATGTATTGTCTTATTCAAACTACATTTTTTGGGACATTATACTGTATCATGATGAGAAAGTGATTTGACCTATAATGACACAACAGTTATTATTAAGGTCTTAAAGTGTACCTGTCACAAACTCCGCTGACGGAAGTTCTAGTATCCATGGATGCCAACATCCGAGACCATAATGCATGTGCCCCCCCCCCCCCCATACTGATCCATTGGAGGTCACATATTACAATCTCGGTTTGTTCGTATCCATGGATACCCGAACTTCAGGCCACAGAGAGGAATTCAATGCTGATCAAGTCAGCAGAGTTTATGACAGGTATTTTGGGAATACTATACCTTCTAAGTATACCGAAGACAGAGCAACCTTCCATGTCTTGGTAAAGCTAGAGGCATCATAATGCCAAGTATCCTTAGGACTTATCATACAGAATGTCATTGGGACAATCACAAGTCCTACTATGTGGAGTAGAGTGTCAATACCTAAAATCGCTGCAGATGAGCAGTTTGCCAGAGCTGTACACAATGAAAGACAGCAGGAAGCAGACAGCTCCATTTACTGTGTAGTGGCCAAGCTGGGTTACTGCAGCACAACTCTCACTAAAGAGAATGAGGGCTAAGCTGCAGTAACTCAGCCTGGCCACTACACACTGCATGGAGCTGTCTGCTTCCTGATCTGTTTCACTGTGCATACATACGCCACAGCGCTGATTTGTATTGGCACCCTGCCCATCTGATAATGATGACCTATTCCGAAGATCAATTATTTTGCCTGGAAAACCCCTTTAAAGCGACTCTGTACCCACTTTGTGACCCCCCCCAACTACTTATACCTTCTTGTAGCTGATGAGAAGTCCTTTCTGCTGGTCTGTTTATCAACACTGGTTGTGCTTTCCTGAAGCCGAAAATCATACTTTAGTTGAGCTGTAGCTGTGTCAAAGAGGCGTGGCCTAGAGCGATCGTGCCCTAGGCCAGCACCGCCTGTGTGGTGTTGGTCTCCGTCTCCCCCTGCCTCCTGTTCCACCCTCTGTCTGTCTGCACAGTGTCAGCAGTAAGTGCGCATGCGCCGCTTCCTGACCTCCTGGCGCCGCTGCAATGACGTAGCCGGGACCTCACCGCCTCAGTGGTGTGACCTCTTAGTGTCGTCTCGTCCCGTGGTAGTGACGCGCATGGCCGTTCCTGCTCTCTCCTGCCTGTCACGGCCCCCCCGCATACCATGGCGCCGCCCGCTGCCTGAATCAGCTTGTCCTTTTCTTTGGACATGCGCCATTGCGCAAGTGCAGTAATGTGACCGGCCTTCTCCGACTAGCCTGGTGCGTCATTGGTGCGGGTCATTGGTAGCCTGGTGCGGGATCGGCGCTTAACGGCACATGTCCATAGAAGAGGACAAGCTGTTTCCGGCAGCGGGCGACACCATGATATGCGGAGGAGGTGTGGGGGTGTGACAGGCAGGAGAGGCGGGGAAGGGCCGTGCACGTCACTACCAGGGGGCAGGGACGATGCTGAGAGGACACACCACAGAAGCGATGTAGACCCGGCTACATCATTGCAGCGGCGCCGGGGGGGGGGGGTTTGTGTCCAGGAGGAGGCACACGCGCATTTACAGCTAACACTGTGCACTGAGGGCGGAACGGGAGGCAGGGGGAGACGGAGACCAACACCACATACACGGTGCTGGCCTAGGGCATGATCGCTCTAGGCCACGCCTCTTGGACGCGGCTACAGCTCAACTACAGTATGATTTTCAGTCTCAGGAAAACACAACCAGCGTTGATAAACATACCAGCATGAAGGTATAAGTAGTTGGGGGGGGGGGGGCACAAAGTGGGTACAGAGTCGCTTTAAATAAAATTGTACCTTGTCTGCATCCTGCTAGGGACTGAAAAGAATACCATTCCTTTGGTGCGACTCTTTGACTGACAATCTAACTCACCAATAGACACAATGAATCATTATGAATAAAAAAAAAAAAAAAAAAAAAAAAGTTATATCATTTAATAGTAACAGAATGCATAAAAATAAAGTTTCCAGTTCAGAATGTGTTATGCCCCTGTGTTTTATTGAGCCTTCATAAGAAAATGAAAGTGACCCTGGAGGGCAAAGATAACGGTGGCAATACCCAGGCAATTAAGCATTCTTTGTATATTAATTGTAAAATATCTAATTAAAATCTTCTAAGCAAAACATTGTATAACTGTAACGCATTATTCCGAATCACAATAAAATGACTTCTTGAAATAAACTTGGTTTGTAATTACACATTAAATAAGGCTAATTAGAATTTTGGTAATAATCTTTTTTTTTTACTTATTTTTCCATGCAGGCAAATGCATCTTTGTGAAATTTTTGTTGACACAAAGTTACAGTTCTCTGTATGTTTTTTTTTTTTTTAACAATTGGTATAGCTCAGTATCAGGGTCAGTTAAAGAGGTACTCCAACATAATTAATTTATTTTTTTTTCAAATTAACTGGTGCCAAAAAGTTATACAGATTTTTAATTTACTTCAATTTAAAAATCTCAAGTATTCCAGTACTTATCAGCTGCTATATGTCCTGCAGGAAGTGGTGTATTCTTTCCAGCCTAAGGCCATGTTCACACAACATAAGTTAAGTATTAATTGTGGCCGTTGTTGCCGATTTGCAACACAGCCGTAATTAATACTTAACTTACATCGTGCTACAGCTAGAGGGAATCCTGGCTGGAGTGTGGCCTCAGTTGGGGGCACAGAGGGGCTGAGCTACTATATAGTGGCATATAGGAGGCCTAACTACTAAATGAGGCTACAGAGGGGCTTAACTTTTATATGGGAGGAGGGGGACTAGAGGGTCCTAACTACTATACGGGGGTCTAAGTGCTATATGGAGAACAGTGGTCTAACTGCTTCAGACTCTTTGTCATGGCATTTAAAATTTAGCTCTAGGACTTTACATTTCTCTTGTTCTTTCATCTTTGAGATTTCTCTACCTCCTTATTAGAGTCACTGTGGTAATTTCAATTGGCTGGACATGTAAAGGAAAGATACACCCTGTCTATACAGCGTTAGGTGTTACAGCTAATGTTGTATATCAGAGCAAAAACCAAGTCATGAGAAGGAAAGGAATGCCTGTAGAGCTCAGAGACAGCTTCTTAAATAGGAGGTTTGGAACAACCAGGACTCTTCCCAGAACTGGCCGCTCCACCAAATTAAGTAAATGGGGGTAATCGTGACTGAGGTCCAAAAGATCCCTCTGACAAGGAAACTGGTTGGGGCTGAATGCAGAATGATGGGGTAAAACTTAATTTTTTTATTTTTTTTTTATTTTTGCACAAAGCCAGAATATAAAATGCAAAGGAAACAAAGTGATGACTTTCCAAATGCACTGTATATGTTATAAAACTCAGAATACTTCTTCAACTACTACAATGTTAATTCCAACTGGAAATGTTATCAGTTCTCATAGGCGTGCATACAGTATACACATTACACTAAAATATATAAAAAAAATATATATATAAAAAAAGTAATCTATGTGAAAGGGTGAAATCCCCTGGGTTAGCATTTTACACGGATAATTGTTTCTGGGGGTAAATAAATACATGTCTACATTACATCAGATATATCTAATAATATTGTCCCCGAGCTGCTCTGTTAACACGAGAATATTAGTAACCACTAAATATGCTAATTTACCAGGCTAGGTACTGCTATGTAAATGGAGACGATGCGGCTGCCTTGCAGCTATTCTAGATAACATCAGCATGTTATGACCATTCTGGGGCTTGCACCTAAATGATTCAGCTAAGCTGCATTTTCTATTGGCCACTTGTCCATTTGCCTGCGTTCCATCATGTTGAAAGTATTAATTCTGGATGCTATACAGTAAATTGGAATTTAGCGTACAAACAGGAGATTAAGAAATTGTAGTTTTTTCCTGCTTATAAGAAACTGATCTTTTCATTTTATCACCCAATGAAACTTTTTTTGTAAAGTAAAATGACAGTTTTTAAATTCTTTTGGGAAGTTCAGAATATATACATCTTTTTCAAGCGGCTCTATACTTTATTGCACTTCAGGGATGTAGCTAGGATTCATGAGTAGAGATGATCGAACCTCGGAAAATCCTAGGTTCGATCGAACTTGAAAATACTGAACCTTCCGCATTAGATTGCTGATGCCTTCCCGGTCCGTGTGGAAGGAGGAGCGTGCCCGGGGACCACCTGGAATTCCAGGCGGTCCCCGGGCAGTCTCCTCCTTCCCCACGGACCGGGAAGGCATCAGCAATCTAATGCGGAAGGTTCGGTATTTTCAAGTTCGATCGAACCTATGATTTTCCGAGGTTCGATCATCTCTATTCATGGGGCCCCATAGCAAAAAACTGTATGGAGCCTCATGAATCTGGTGATGTTCAGGGGGGGGGGGGTTTGCTATAAACTGCATGACATCCCCTAACCCCATACTCACTTGGCCCAGTGCAGCATTCCACCAAGTCCCTGGCACACGTGTGATGTCACTGGTGTGCAAGGAAGACTAAATGCAGGAATGCTGCTCCGGCCAGGTAAGTATAGAAGGGGGGGGGGGTAGATGTTTCTTTGGTCAGGGGTTGCTTTCACCTCCTAGGGTAATAGGTGGTGCTGCTGCAATCAGGAGGGCTCTGAGAATGGTCTAACATGAAGGTAGACCATGCCTCACTTGGCTTATATCCCTAGTCATGTTTTAAGGCTCCAAGTGGAAGTGAAACACTGACTTTAAAGGAATGCTACATCAAAAGGGACATCAGAGAGCTGCTTTGCATATACTTATTCCCAGTGGAGTATGAATGATCTATCTCTATACATCTTTATGATGCTCTCCTCAATGAGAAATATTAGCTCTTTGGTCTCAGTGAAACATAACAACTGAATACAAACTCAGTTTTAGGCTATGTTCACACTATATGTGAGACGGGTCGCAGAACAAATGGTCTCAGGCCAGACAGATGATCTTAAAGCGCCGCTTAGTTCTGATGCAGTTGCGAGTATTGGAACTTAAATAGGGAAACAACAGGATGACCCCTTTTTGTCAACGTCTAACTCAAAATGCGAGTATTGCAATCATGACAAGTGATTGCCAAGGCAGGCATCCATCCACAGACATTCGTTTCAGGGTATTTGCCCCTCCTCAGTGTGGAGCAGGATTCTGGCTAGTTGGGGCAATGACAAATCAACCAACAAAACACAGTAATCACTGAACTCAAAGAGATCAGTGAAACAACCAGCCAGAATCCTGCTCCACACTGACGAGGGGCAAATACCCTGAAACGGCTGTCTGTGGATGGAAGCCTGCCTTGGCAAGCCCTTGTCATTATTGCAATACTCGCACCTTGAGTTAGACGTTGACAAAAAGGGGCCACCCTGTTTCCCTATTTATGTTCCAATACTTACAACCGAGTGGGACTTAAGGTTGTGGTGCTCTACTCATCATGCAGGCACCCCGTGGCAACAGGCTAGAGATATCTGGCTATCCCTTGTTTTGAGACTCGTAACCGAGGCTCAACGGACTCTTGTTTTGCATATACTATGTGTATACACTCCGCCCCGGATTCCCTCAGAGGGCAGCACTATGTAAGTTCACTGGGAACACAACGGCCGGGATTCCCACGGAACTTACGTTGTATGAACATAACATTATTCTGTATTGTTAAATCAGTATTAGGCAATGTTCATACGCTGTAAGAGACCAGCCATTCTGTGACCCGGCCGGGTCACGGAACAGCCGTTTCAGAAAAGATCATCCTGGCCGGCACTGCAGTACCCGCCGGATGATCTTTATCACCGCTGAGTTCTGATGCTGGAGCATCCCTGCACACTCGCATCAGAACTCCCCACTGCACACAATGGAGCTTGTGGCTGGAGCCGCTCGCTCCACTGTGTGCACTGACAGGGTTCGCTGCGTCCGCTATTCTGTAGAGATGAGCGAACCGGTTCGGCCCTTATGGGATCCGGTTGGGATTTTTCCAAAAGTCTGAGTCCGGTCTGATTCGGATTTTTGGAAGTCCGCTCCTAATTTTTTTTTCTTGCTTTCTAAAATGGCAGCCGCTATTTTAGAAAGCAGGAAGTGTTCTGGGCGGGAAAAGTGCTTTCCCATGATGCCCGTAACACATCCAATCAGCATGGATGTTGCACTAGCCCACCCCCTGTGTGACGTCGGTATTGCTTTAAGAGAAGCGGTCACATGACCGCAGGACGCAGTCTGCAGAGAGAGAATAAGGAGACTGTTAATAGAGCACAGAGCTCATCAGTGACAAAACGCTGCTGCTGCACTGAGAAGATATTATACAAAAGCAAAGACAAAAAGATTATTAGGAAAGCAGAGAGGAGAAACATTCAGTGAATGAGAGAGAAAAATAGAGGGGCGAAAGATAGATAGGTAGATAGATTAGGCATAGGAGAGCAAAGAGTGCACAGAACAAAAACGTGCTATACAGATATACAAGTACTATATATACTAAGTACTACAAATATATACCTTGTGCATGTGTGTAGAATAAAACTCTAAAAACTATTGCTGGACCTCCACTGACCTCCAATGACTACTGCTGCTCCTTCACTGCATTTGTGACCTTTTTCCTGCATAGACCCTGTGATGGAGAGTTTCCTGCATAGACCCTGTAATGGTGAATATTGAAGTCTAAAAAAAAAATTGACTTTGAGATATTGAAAAGATAATGATGTAGAGCCCTAAATTCAACCAAATACACTTCCCCCGTATCATATACATGCTTTAAACTATGAAATCCGAAGAAATATGAAATTCGGTCGAATTGAACTTTTCAAAAAATACAGAAGTCCAGTTGGAACAAACTTTAAAAAGTTCGCTCATCTCTACTATTCTGCCCGTTATGAGTCGAAAGCAGGCCGTTTGAGTCCAAAAAACATTGCAGAAACCCAACAGTTCGTCCACTCAACACCATCCAGAGTCATATTCTGTATTGTTTACTATGATGCACGTCTCTTTTTATACTATAGTTTACTTTTTTACCAGGTTCATGTGAATCATTGACAACTAGAATAGTGTGACACGCTGCACTTTTATATCCAGTGACAGAAATGGAAAATTGATGAAAGTCTAGTTAGAAGATGTTAGTTTGTCATGAACTTGTCTGACCGCTATTCAACCGTGTCATCAGCCCTCAATGAATATGAAGGATCATGGCTAAAGGGCTAAAAGAGTTTTCTTTGCCACTGAAAACCTCTGTTAGGGTCCTATTCCACAGGCTGACCAGGGCCTGATCAACAATGTAAACGAGCGCCGATCTGCTAGATCATTTACTGGGCCTACTCCATGGCCGATAATCGTTTAGCGAGGGCTGCAGGGACATCGTTACCGATGTCCTTGCTGCCCTTGTTTTATACTTTATCTAACCATGCTGCAGGTCTTCTGTGCTCCTTCCCCCGTTCCCGCGCGCAGCAGCAGCTTCGGAGCGGCCTGTCTGAACTGACAGGCTGCTCAGCCAATCACTGGCCGCAGGGGGTCTGTCTTTCTCTCCCTATATGTATTTATTATATATGTGTGCCGGCGGACTGATGCGGGCGTGCGCATCTCCATCCGTGTCAGACTTCATTCTATGCTTGGGCGGATTCCGTTGTCCGTCCAAAGAACAGAGGGCGGAATCCGCCCGTGCATAGGATGGAGAGTGACAAGGATGGAGATGCGCGCTTCCATCAGTCAGTCGGCGGGTGCCAGCTGCGGAATGCACAAAGGGTTATCCTTCGCCATTCCGCAGTGTGCTTGTACCCTTAGGCTGGGTTCACACTACGTATATTTCAGGCAGTATTTGGTCCTCTTGTCAGGTCCTCATAGCAACCAAAACCAGGAGTGGATTGAAAACACAGAGGATCTGTTCACACAATGTTGAAACTGAGTGGATGGCCGTCATATAATGGTAAATAACTGCCATTATTTCAATATAACAGCCGTTGTTTTAAAATAACAGCAAATATTTGCCATTAAATGGCCGCCATCCACTCAATTACAACATTATGTAAAGAGATCCTTTCTGTGTTTTCAATCCACTCCTGGTTTTGGTTGCTATACAGCCTCAAATATACAGCCTCAAATATACGTAGTGTGAACCCAGCCTTAGAGTGTATGAAGGAAGGGACACCCGAATCCAGCCCCCAGATGCCCCCCTCCATCCTCCAAATTAGTGGGGTGATCGTTTGGGAACTGATCTTCCCACTACTGGATAAAGGTCACCACCTGTACGGGGATAACTTTTATACCAGCACCCCCTCTTCCGGTCCCTCGCTGCCTGAGGTACTGTAGCTTGCGGCATGATCTGAAAATATCAGAAGCAGTAATAAAGCCCTAATATTTAGCAGCCATGGAGCGGACCCAGCGCTTCTGGATATGAAGGACCCCGTATCGCACCAGGACAACATTTTCCAGGTGACGTCCCCCACACTGGAAAACAGGAGACCCCAGAAGAAGTGCAGAGTGTGGCGTAACAAGGGGGATCAGGAAGGACGCAATTTTTCAGTGTGACACCTGTCCTGATCACCCCAGCCTCTGCATACAGGATCGCTTCAAGGCGTACCACACGTCATTGGCGTTCTACATTTTCTAAATTCTTACCCTTATTCCTATTTCAGGGGTCACATTGATCCAGGGATTATTCTGATTGCCATTTTGGAAGGAATTTTTTCCCTGTGATGAGGCTACTGTCGTCTGCCTTATGAGGGTTTTTTGCCTTCTTCTGGATCAACACAGGTTGAATTTGATGGACACCTGTCATTTTCAACCTTATAAACTAATTATTGGCCTAATACCCCCAAATAAATTAAAATTGTCCCTTTTCCCCAGCTAAATAGGTATGGCTGCCATTCCCATTAGAGACTTGCCATGATGCAACTACAAAGCCTCTGTTCTGCCAGGACAGGAAACCCCCCACAAGTTACCCCATTCTGGAAACTACACCCCATAAGGAATCTAACAAGGGGGGCAGCGGGGATATGGCCCCCTGGTGACGGACACATTTGTGCCATGAAAATGAAAAAAAAAATGGTATTTTTTTTATTTTCACGGGACATGTTCTACATATGTGTCCATCACCAGTGGGGTCCATATGCTCACTGCACTCCTTGTTAGATTCCTTATGGGGTGTAGTTTCCAGAATGGGGTCACATGTGGGGGATTTCTACTGTCCTGGCAGCACAGGAGCTTTGTAATTGCGACATGACCTCCATCCTCCATTCCAGCCCCTAAATGGCGCTCTGTCCCTTTGGTGGCTTGCCCTGTGCCACATGTGGGGTATTTTCGTACTCACGGGAAATTACCCTACATGTTTTGTGTTCATTTTCTTTTTAACCCCTTGTGGAAATGGAAAAAATCAAGGCTAGACCAACATTTAGTGGAAAAAAAATGTTTAATTTTTACACTAAATCATTGGTCTTGTCTTGATTTTTTTCATTTTCTAAAGGGGTTAAAAGAGAAAAAAACACACAAAATGTGTAGAGCAATTTCCCCCAAGTCCGTAAATACCCCACATGTGGTATAAAGCACTATGTGGGCGCAGGGCAAGCCTCCTAAGTGAAGAAGCGCCATTTGGAATTTGGAGGCTAGATTTGGCCAGAATGGATGATAAACGCCATGTCGCATTTACAGAGCCATCGTGATAGAAAGACAGTGAAAACCCCCTATAAGTGACCCCATTCAGGAAACTACACCCCTCAGGGAATCTGAAAGTTTTCACTTTTACGTCACATTGTTCCACATTTGTGCCTGTCACCAGTGGGGTCCATATGCTCACTGCACCCTTTGTTAGATTCCATGAGGGGTGTAGTTTCCAGAATGGGGTCACTTGTGGGGGGTTTCCAGTGTCTTGGCAGCACGAGGGCTCTGTAAATGCGACATGGCCCTTGAAATCCATTCCAGTGAAATTCAGCTTCCAAAGGTCAATTGGCGCTCCTTCCCTTTGGAGGCTCGTCCTGCGCCCGCTTGGCACTTTATGTCCACATGTGGGGTATTTCCGTACTCGGGAGAAACTGCGCTACACGTTTGGTGTTTTTTTTTTCCTTTATCCCATTGAAAAAATGAAAAATGAAGGCTAAAATGTTTTAGTGTAAAAAATTAAAATTTTACTTTTTTACGCCACATTGTTCTGAATATCTGTGAAGCACCTGTGGGTCCAAATGCTCACCCCACCCCTTGTTACATTCCTCGAAGGGTGTAGTCTTCTAAATCGTGTCCCTTTAGGGGTGTTTTTTAGGTTTTGGCACCCTAGAGTCTCTGCCAACCTAAAGTGGTACAGTCAAAAATGACCAAATATAACGGAGGCGTTGAAATTCACTAGGCGCTCCTTTATATCTGAGGCTTGTGGTTGCGTCAAATAGTGCAATAGGGCCACATATGGGGTATTTCTCTAAACTGCAGAAACGGAGCAATCAATATTGGGGTGCATTTCTCTGGTAATAGGTTTATAATTATGAAAAATATTGGATTTCAAAATCTCTGCACATTAAACTAAAATTTTCAAATTTCTTACACACTTAGGGGAAGATTTATCAAAGGGTGTAAAATTTAGACTGGTGCAAACTGCCCACAGCAACCAATCATAGCTCAGCTTTCCTTTCAGCACTGCCTAAAGCTGAGCTGTGATTGGTTGCTGTGGGCAGTTTGCACCAGTCTAAATTTTACACCCTTTGATAAATCTCCCACTTAGCTTTTATTTTTGTGACTCCCCTAAAGGGTTAAAACAACTTTCTGGATGTGCTTTTGCAGAGTTTGGGGGGGGGGGGGGTGCAGTTTCTGAAATGGAGCTGCTTTGTGGGGCATTCTTACATACAGTCCCCTCAAATACACTTTTAACCTGAACAAGTCCCTAAAAAAATCATATTTTACTGAAAATTTTGAAAATTGCTGCTAATGTTTTAAGCTTTCTATTGTCTAAAAAAATGAAAGATAGTTTAATAAATGCCGCCAACATAAAGTAGACATTTGCTAATGCTATTTAATATATAATTTATGTGGCATAACCATTTTCTGTATAAGCAGAAAAGTTTCAAATTTGGAAAAATGCATTTTTTCAAAAATTTTCTAGTTTTTTTGTTTTGTTTTTCATAAATATTCATTATAGGTATCGACTCCAATTTACCAGAAATGTAAAGTACCATATGTCACGAGAAAACAATCTCAGAATCAGCCGGATAGGTAAAAGCACACCCAAGTTATTAACCCCTTATGGACAGAGCCAACTTGCATTTTTGCACTTTTCATTTTTTCCTCCTTGTGCTTAAAAGGCCATACCACTTGCATTTTTTCACCTAGAGACCCACATGAGCCCTTATTTTTTGCGCCACTAATTGTACTTTGCAATTACAGACTGATTTTTTTCATAAAGTATACTGCAAAACAAACAAAAAAAATTGTTTATTTGGGGGAGGGGGGGGGGGGGGTATGTGTTTTTGAGCCGTTTGCCCTGGGGTAAAACTGATTTGTTACATATGTTCCTCAAGTCATTACGATTATAATTATATGTAACATGTATAACTTATTTTATCTGATGGCTTGTAAAAAAATTCAAACCATTGTTAACAAATATATGCACAAGCCAAAAAGACAGAAATGGCTGCACATCGTACCCATGGCTGACACGAAAGCTTATTCAGCTACATTTAAAACCAACATCAGAAGTTTTTATTGGCTTGTGCATATTTTATGTATTCTGTCCCTTTTTTCATTGTGGCTAGCACTCGTGCTTTGTAAGACCCATGTGATCCTAATTAGCAGGAAGCACCTGTGTACATAAGGGGAGGATCTCCTAGTATTCTCCCATTCTACCTGCAGAGGAATGGAGAGAGGTAAGAGCTTGTTCACACTTGTGTTGCTTGTCGTCCACTTTTTCGCCGCACGCCCCCCCCCCCCCCCCCTGAACACCCCGAGGCGGCCACAGGGCGTAAATATATGCCCTGTGTCGTTAGGGGTTAATGAATAAAGTGACTCAAGTCATGTTCATAAAATTTGTCTCTGTCTTTAAGGCCATTTCAGGCTCTGTCCTTAAGGGGTTAATGTTTTCATTATTCATAGCGCCGTAGTTTAGTCTCTTTCGTTACTATATTTGCATCTAATGCTAAACAATAATCAGTAGTTTCAGAATATAATTAGAAGAGTAACAATAGGATTCACCTGAAAAGGCTAACCCTTCATAAACAGTATGTCATGTTATTTTCAGATACATTGTTAAAAATCTTGCTCTATATCTAGCAGTGTTGCAAATTTTTTTATTTTATTTTTTTCATAATGTATTTTTCTGTTTATGTGAAATTCAGAATCTGTGTGCAGAAGGTACAATTTATTAAATGTCATGGCTGGGTCATCTGACCAGTAGTTTGAGCAAGAAATCCGTATCCCAATGATTCTGAAGGCTGAAAGGTTAATGCATAACAGATGCTACCTTGAAGGAAACCATTACAGGCAATGCTTTTCAATCAATGAGATTCTATTATGAGCAATAGAGCCAATTTCTTTTAATCAATTCACCTTTATTACCACATCTACAAAAATAATCTGGACGCGGCATATCAAAGTATTATTTTTTTTTATAAAGTTTTAAATATGTTTCTCTGTTTTTCTAAGTCGTCTGAAAACTATTTTACATTATTGAACAATACTTTTTTTTTTTTCGTTTTTCTTATGGCGATTACCATTTTACTTTATGCTTTATTTACCCCGAATATTTATATTTATTAATAACACAAAAATGTCCACTTTGATTTGATCTCTTCACGTGACCATAATCAGGAAGAAAAGATAGATTTATAAATAACTTCTAATAAAAAAAAATCTTAAGCCTTCCAGTACTTATAAGCTGCTGTATGTCCTGCAGGAAGTGGTGTATTCATATTTCAGTCTGACAAAGTGTTCTCTGCTGTCACCTCTGTCCATGACAGAAACTGTACAAAACAGGAGACATTTTCTTTGGGGATTTGCTACTACTCTGGACATCACGGACGAAAAGTCCATCACGGACAAAAGTGGCAGCAGAGAGCACTGTGTCAGACTGGAAAGAAAACACTTCTTCTTGTAAGACATACAGCAGCTGATAAGTACTGGAAGACTTTGGTTCCGTGTTTATGGTATGAATTTGTCTATTTAAAATCGCTTCGTCTAATAGGACCCTTAGAAAATGAAACAAAGATTTCTTAGCCAAAATGAACATATGAAAATAAATTTAAATTTTGAAAAACATTTTGTGACCCAATGACAATTTTTATTCTCTTTTATTTTTTGCAGTAGCAGAAATGCTTTCATGCCAGGACTGAGGCTATCCAGTGTTAGAAAAACATGGCCACTTTCTTCCAGAGACAGCCCCACTCTTGTCTTCAGTTTGGGTGCAGGTTTTGAAACTCAGTTCCACTGAAGTGAATGGAGCTTAATTGTAAACCACACCTGACCTAGAGACAAGATTGGTGCTGTCTCTGGAAGAAATAGGCCATGTTTTCCTAACACTGGATAACCCCTTTTTATTTGGACTTTTAGATAGGGCAACATTTTTATTAAAGTATTTTATTGCCCCCCATAAGATATACAAATCACCAAGATATACTTATTACGGGAAATGCTCATAAAGTGCCTTTTTTCCCCTGCACTTACTACTGCATCAAGGCTTCACTTCCTGGATAACATGGTGATGTCACTTCCTGGATAACATGGTGATGTCACTTCCTGGATAAAATGGTGATGTCACTTCCTGGATAACATAGTGATGTCCCTTCCTGGATAAAATGGTGATGTCACGACCCGACTCCCAGAGCTGTGCGGGCTGTGGCTGCTGGAGAGAATGATGGCAGGTGGATGCTCAGTGTCCTTCCAGTGCCCTGTGCCCCTCAGTGTCCCCCTGCCATCATCCTCTCCAGCAGCCACAGCCCCACAGCTCTGGGAGTCGGGGCGTGACATCACCATTTTATCCAGGAAGTGACATCACCATGTTATCCAGGAAGTGACATCACCATTTTATACAGGAAGTGAAGCCTTGATGCAGTAGTAAGTGCAGGAAAAAACACTTTATGTGCATTTCCCATAATAAGTGTATACTGGTAATTTGCATAACTATTGGGGGACAATACAAACATTGAATAAAAATTTTCGCCAGACTTCTCCTTTAACAAGTTGACCAAAAATCAAGGCCATACTTTTTTTCCCGACAAATTGGTTAAGCTAGAAATTGATGAACGTCTCCCTTTCTCTGTCATTCTCTTTTACTTCTGTATACTATTTCTTCCCTACTTTCCCCCTTCTTCTTTTATGCATTGTATTTAGTATCTATCATGTTCATAAAGAACACAAATTGACTAGGATTGTAGACGGAAGAGGAACAGGAACATTCCCAGTGATATATTCATTAGATGCTGATGAAACACGTGTCTTCCTCTTCATTCATCTCAACTTCTATCAGAATTCTCTACAAAAGCGGTGAGTGAATACAGGACTATATCTGAAGGAAAATAATTATATCCAGAGATTATACCTATACAGATCAACAGAACGTAGATAAATCTGAGTTTTATGACATGCATATTACAGAGATAAAGGATAAGGTATAATGATTTTCAATTTAATTAACTTCTGAAATTCCTGAATGAGATAATATACAGGACTTGTGGCAGGAGAACTAGTAATATTTTGCTGTTATAAAAACCTCTATAATAATATTAATAAAAAAAAATTTTTATAAATTAATTTCCAGGAACAGTAAGAAAAAAAGACACCAAACTGAAGGTAGGTAAGCGCTGTAACACGGAATCACGGACCATCCAGATTATTACCACTGCGCCGTAAGACATAAGTATTTGCCCCATAACCTTCTTGTCAGGGTTCTAACAAGCCTAATCTAGAATATTCACTTTACTTTTTAGAATCAGAATCATTGAATTTTTGCATAATGTAGCTTAAAGGGGTACTCCGGCGAAAATCAACTGGTTTTAGAAAGTTATATAGCTTTGACATTTACTTCTATTTAAAAATCTTCCAGTACTTATTAGCTGCTGTATGTCCTGCAGGAAATGGTGTATTCTTTTCAGTCTGACACAGTGCTCTCTGCTGCCACCTCTGTCCGAGACAGGAACTGTCCAAAGCAGTAGCAAATCCCCATAGTAAACCTCTTTTACTCTGGACAGTTCCTGACATGGACAGGTGGCAGCAGAGAGCATTGTGTCAGATTGAAAACACCATTTCCTGCACGACATTTAGCAGCTAATAAATACTGGAAGACTGGAGATTTTTAAAAAGAAGTAAATTATAAATCTAGATTTTTTTTCTAATACCAGTTGATTTGAAAGGAAAAGATTTCCGCAGGAGTACTCCTTTAACATTTCTTCTGGATTATGCACAAATACTGTAACAGGGCAAAACTTTTAAGTGTCTTCATCAATTTCTAAATATGGATAGAAACTAAATATGTATTCAGGTTCGGTTCCATGTGCCATATTTGATTATTTGTTTTTTTTCCAGTTTAGGTACAGAGCATAGTTAGCAACCCTTTAAAGTGTACCTGTCATGACAAAAGTTTAAAAAAACAAAATAGAAAATATGAAGTTAATGCGTGCCTTTTGTGTGCTCCCTGTTTTAATTTTCATTTTAATTTGCAGCTCCAGAATCTATTTATTGCCCCATTGTGCTGTTTGTGCTTCTGCATTTCACTTTGAGCCAGTGGACGGGCCCTTAGATCAGTTACAGCAGTGCAGGGGGGTTTGTATGAGGCTTGTGCTATCCGCCTAGGAGGGGTTCTATGACACTAGGGGCAGAAGGCAGTCAGACATTGTCTAAACATGAGTACGAGTATCACTTCACTACTTATAGATCTCCACTATAGTTCCAGCAGAGTACACAGCTACATTGGGCAAGTGCTCCTCTGGCAAACTCCTCTCTACCTCTACAAAACACTACTACTTCTACTCTTTCCAAGCACCTACCTCAAGCATTCAGTCAGCACTTAAGTCCGTGTCATTACTACTGTCTGCCAAACGTTTACTGTTGTCTCACCAAAGTTCCTCAATAAAATTGATATATTTTTATATATGGTGGGTCAGTTGCCACTCCAGGTTGCTGTGACAAGAGCCCAAGGAACTGGCAACAAACCCGGAGGTTACCGATCATTTGGGAACACAAACCGGCCATATATAAAACAGGAATCAACATCACACCCTAGACAACCCATGACGTAAGTGTACGTCATGGCGCTGCTAGGGGGTTCAGAGGGGGGCCGTGCGGCGACCCCGCTCTGAACCGCAGTGATTCCAGGTGCTATCTGCAGTCCAGGACCGCGGCAATTAGCAGGCATGGTCCGATAGCTGTGCTCGCTAATTAGGCATTTAGATGCAGCTGTCAAAGTTGACGGCTGCATTTAAATGCCTGTTTTCCCCCATCCATGGTGGTCTGATGGTGGGACCATGCCACCCCTCCCACAACACGATCGCGGAGGAGCGGTCCCTGCTTCCTATCTGGACGGGGGTCTGCACCGTGATGGCGCTGATCCCGACTCAGTAATCTATTGCTCTCGGCTGCAGCAGCAGAGAGCAATAGAACACCGATCTTATTGATGTATGCAGTATATCTATACTGCATAGATCTCAATGAGAGATCAATGTGGTTATACTCGAACTTTTTTTTTATTGATAAAAAATCCCCTACCCTAATAAAAAATCTGAATCACCCCTCTTTTCCCATTTTATAAATAAAAATAAATAAATGAATAAAAACATAAACATGTTTGGTATCACTGCATGCTAATTCACCTGAAATTATTATTATTATTATTATTAAATCATATTTCTGATCTTGCATGGTAAACAGCGTTAGTCAAAAAAAATTCCAATTAGCAAAATTGCAAATTTTTGGTGGCATCGAATGCAGAAAAATTGTCATAAAAAGTGATCAAAAAGTCGCATATATGCAAACAAGGTACCAATAGAAAGTACACATCATAGCTCAAAAAATTACACCTCACACAGCCCCATAGACCAAAGGATAAAAGCATTATAAGTAGAGATGAGCGAACCTCGAGCATGCTCGAGTCGATCCGAACCGGAACTTTCGGCATTTGATTAGCGGTGGCTGCTAAACTTGGATAAAGCCCTAAGGCTATGTGGAAAACATGGATATAGTCATTGGCTGTATCCATGTTTTCCAGACAACCTTAGAGCTTTATTAAAGTTCAGCAGCCCCCACTAATCAAATGCCGAACGTTCGGGTTTGGATCGACTCGAGCATGCTCGAGGTTCGCTCATCTCTAATTATAAGCATGGTAATAGAGTGATTTAAAGGAACATTTATTTATTTTTTAAAGGTTTTAATTTTTAAAAGCCATCAAATAAAATAAAAGTTATGCAAGTTACATATCCTTGTAATGGTACTGACTTAAGAAACGTATATAACATGTCAGTTTTACTCTAGGGTGAATGGCGTAAAAACACCCCCTCCCCCCCCCCCCGGCATATTTTATGCAAAAATTACGTCTGTTATTGCAAAGTACAATTAGTGGCACAAAAATAAGGGCCTATCTGGGTCTCTAGGTGGAAAAATGCATGCGCTATGGCCTAGTATACACGAGAAGGAAAAAACATAAGCACAAAAATGAAAATTGGCCTGGTCTTCTAAGGTTAAAAGACAGATATAGATTATATCAAAGAATTACAAAAATAATTGGGGGGGGGGATTTATGAAACTTATTAATGGCATGCAGCAGGAAAAAGGCATGGATTTTTGCACAAGCCATTTCCCTGGTGGGCGCCCAGCTCTTCTAATAGGTGCTTGGGGAGATGTGGCCTCCTCCTGCACCTGATTTATCATGTATTACATCTGCTAGCAGGCATTAATCATGGTCGAAATCTACGGCTGTTCTGAAGCAGGCATAAATTCCTGCACCCGCATGATGTGCAAGAGATGTGCACCTATTAGCAAACCTAGCATGGGGCATGGGGGCAGGGATTTTTGTAAAAACGACGTACAGGTACACCTGAATCACCATTTTAACTAAGATTTAGCTATCTGTTCTTGCTCATGAACAGTTCAACAGTAAAATCTTTATCACTCTTCTTTCTTCTCACTTCAAGATATTTATTATTACCTCGTCTGATCCAAACACATGCAAAGTGATACAGAAGAGAGATAGGTGTAAAGAACGTGCCGGATGTATATCCTGCCAATATTCTGCATATTCACTTGTACAGTTTCAGATGTAAATTTTGGTAAATGTTACTAATTTGCAAACCCCAAAAAAGAATTTGTTAAAAAAAAGAAGTTCAGGCTGTAAAAACATAAAATATTCATGATTTACTGAATTTTCGCAGAAAATGTTTAAAACATTGCGCTAATCAGAATTTAAAATTCAAGTTGAAATCTCTCGACAAACTCAGCAATCAATGAAATCAGCTCACGGAATGTATCAGCTCTGTTTATTCCTCTACATCTAGGCTAAATAATGCTAATGGTGCTGAATTTCTTCTGAGTATTTCCGTAGGAGTTAAGACTTAACATACAGCATATCCAAAGGATGACAAATCAGAAGTAAGAGAGAAGACAGGGTAGACAATGTTTTTAAAGACCAAAAATCAGTTTGAATAAAATTGTTGCTTAGATAGGTACTTCTGTATTTATATGTCCCTTGGTGTCCATGACATTACAAACTATGATGTTCTGAAAACTTTACAAACTTCAGTGCCAACAATTTTACACAGTTAACCTCTATATAAAACTGCATTGACATTGCTTCAGTTGCTTTCTACAATTTATTAATCTAATCATCTTTTTCGTCTAATATGCCTTAACGGATATGGATCTCATGTGCAACCTTAGCTGCTTGACTCAGGGCCAAAGTCAGGAGAAGAGTCTAAGTACTCTCTAGGTTTTCCCCATTTATCCGCCCTCACTTAACCCCCTGTTTTGTGTTGCACCCAAGAGGTTAAGTGAGGAGGCAATGGCTTCTCATTTAACCCGCTGGGGGTCAGATTGTTCAGTATGGCACCCAAAGGGTTATGTGGGGATGCAGTGCATCTTAACACAAATGATGCATACTTTATGGAGCAGACCACCTGTCAAAATGATGGGTGATCTCCTGCTTTTATTTACTCTTCTTTTGTTTTTCAGATATTGGTATTGTGAGGATTACGTTGGAGTCAATGGACTACATTGATGACCAGTAGATTTTTTTTAAAATGTGTATTGTCTTTTCTTATTCACTTTACAGGCTTAGTAGTGAAAGCCCTCTGATAGACAGCATCCATGGCTAGGCTGGGGCTTAGTGTTCCACCACAGGGGTACTGGGGAGAACTGGGTACCAGAATTCCTGGAGTAATTGAATTGTGTAGGCTTCCCCCCTTTCCCATTCCTGACTATTGACCATTTGATTAAACAAAAAATCTGGGAGTCATCGTTGCAGTCCACGGAATCCAATGGAATCCTCAGGATACCAATATCTAAAAAATAAAAAGGAAAGGAGCAGAACACCCATCTGCTCCTTATAGGATGCAGCATCTGTAAAGATAACTGCTTACAGTTTGGCATTGCATCTTCACTTAACCCTTTGGGTGCTACAAAGAACAGTCAAGCCCTCAGTTGTTTAAGTAGGGATGCATTGTATCCCCTATTAACCCACTGGGGGCAAGATAAATATCATACTGCACTCCTGCCAGCAAGGAAGGGGGTTAAGTGATCTCCTGGGACAGGTGTGGGCTTCACCATCAGACATCTTCTTTCTTTTCCATACCTGGCACACTGAGCTTAATGTGTCCTGTGCTCTGGCTCGTCAAATGTCCGCTTATGAGGCTGAGGCAGTACAAAAAAACTATACTATAAACATCATATAGAAAAGCTAGCAGCTAACACAAGCAAAAGAACTTCCATTCAACTGAGAGAAATGACACAGCAGAAAAGAAAGACCCACCCTCAGCATGCTGTGTTTTGGGAAAATTACCACAAAGTCTAAAAAATGCCAGAAGGGACAGAAAAGTGGCACACACACAAAAACCAGCCTTATGTGGCTAACACGTCGGACATAATTCCACAATGCAGTATGATCCCGGCCTTACTCATACAATAAAGCTCACTCACTATACTAGAGATGATAATACCCTTATTACATTTACTATGCTTTAATTTATAAAATTTTTGTAAATTGCTCTCACAAGGTCAACGACAATACACACAGCAACATATTACACTGATAAAATACAGGTAAATACAGGTATAAATGTAGAATTTCAGCATAAAAATGCAATGACAAGATAAAAACCAAATCACAGCCAATATATATTTCAGTGTTTATTGAAGGAAACATATTACAATTATCTCTTTCAAAGCCTTGAAACTTGGCGAGTTTTCTTAAGGTTAGGAAAATGATAACATTTTAGCAGGAAATAATTATATATTCCGTTTAACATTTTCACTTCCTATTAACCTGCTACAATGGACATTGACCTTCTTATCACCAACAAAGCAGACAGCTACCGGATGAGATTAAGTGACCTAAGTTAAGAGTCTGTGCACAGAGCAAATAATGTGCCCGAAACGTCATGCAAATTATATGAAATGCGATGATAAAAATAATTGTCACTGTGGGCCACAAAACTGGACCACATTATGAGTTTTAGACACCTTATATGCCTTGTAAAAACAACAAAAAAAGAGGCTTGCTTAGCTGTATGGGTTTATGGTTTCTCACAAGGGGGCATGGTTTCAAATGTGATACCATTAGAGATGAGCAAATTTACAATACAAACGAAGAAAAGTGCCACTCCATGCTGGTGCCTAGAAAAGATGGATCCAGTCCAGGGGAACTGGGAGAAGTTTCCAGGCTTTTCCAGGCCCCCAGAGAAAATTCACTCATCTCTAGATACCATTTGTGCCTATATTTGATAGCAAAATATTGTAAATTAAATGGGCACTGTCTTAAAAAAAAAAAAAAAACTTTTGACCTGTCCTAAAGTCGTCAAAGCTTTTCATTGGTCGGTTTCATAATGTTCACACCCCTGCAGATCGCTAGAACCATAAAAAAAGTCTGTTCTCTCCCCGCTATGCCTAAACAGATTGTAAAACCATCAATGGGGCCATCTCCTGCAGTGAGATTTAAGAAAGCTGCTTGCTTCTCCCTGCTGGATTTAATGATTGTGGGGGTCTGACCATTCAGATCCCAACCGATCAGAACATTTGACTGGGACATGCCAATTTTTTTTAAATTTTGTTTTTAACTGACAGATAAAGGTAATATACCTGTAAGTGTCAGAACTAGGGAACTGGTAGACACTGTTAGGGTGATGGCCTAGCACTGGCAACTGCCCCGCTGTTGCTGCCTAATTACCATAAGACACAGACAAGAAGAACAAACACAAACTCGTAGTCTGGAAAGCAGGGGTCGGCAACACTCGGTTATCGAAGTACAAAATCGTAATCAGGAGAATAGTCTAAAGCCAGAAGTTAGAAAACCAGGAATACTTGTCAAGATATAACGCTAGGTCAAGATAACACTCAGAAACTGAGGTTCTATCGTAGGCAATAGGAAAAGTGAGGGGAGTAGTTTTATGGAGGCCGGAGTCTTAGCCTCAGGACATGATTGGGGACTAAGACTCCAGCCCTCCAGCACAGAATGGAGCTGACTGGCGGTGCCGACCGCCAGTAAGCATAATGATTAATTCAAGACACCAAAGCTGCCCAGCTGGGGGCGGTGAAGGCCCAACCATGGCAACAAATAGACATTAGCCAGTACGTCACCAGCAACCCGACTGGCCAGTAGCTAGGGATTTCACAGGGGGCCAGCTGTACATTCCTGCAGTGCCAGGAGCCGAGCGTGATGGACGGCTCCTAACAATAAGTTAAAACAACAGTGTATAAAGATGCCCTAAAGTTAGCAGTTTGAGGCACTTTTATAAATTTGATAAATTCTTAGACTGTCTAGTCTATGTTTACACTGTCTAATTTTTAGACAGTTTTAGCATATCTGTATCTTCAGAAGTAGAAGGTTTCGGAAATAAAGGAGATAAGTCTTTAGGAAAATCTAACCAATCACATTACAGCTGATATTTTTTACTGAGCACAACAGACCATATTAAACCAATACAGACCTCCTTAGACCACCTAAGACCCCGTACATAGATGGAGGCTACATGAATAAATGCAGATTTAGGCTGGGTTCACACTACGTATATTTCAGATTAAAAACACAGAAAGGCTCTGTTCATACAATGTTGAAATTGAGTGGATGGCCGCCATATAACAGTAAATAACTGCCATTATTTCAATACAACAGCCGTTGTTTTAAAATAACAGCAAATATTTGCCATTAAGGTTACAAACCCACTTGCCGGATCTGCAGCGAGTCTCCTTGCTGCGTTTTTGCAGGGAGACTCGCTGCAGATCCCGGCCCTATACTTTCAATAGCAGAGAAACTCGCAGCAGTGATGTACATCCCTGCTGCGATTTTGTCTGCAGCCCGCCCCATTAACCCCCCGGCCGCCGGACATTATACATTACCCGGTCCCCGTTCCTGCTTGCTTTGGGGCTCCCGGTGTCTTCACGGCCCGCCCGGCCAATCAGTGCGCTGCGGCGGGGCAGCGCACTGATTGGCCAGGAGGAACGTGTCGGGAGCCGCTGAAGCAAGCAGGAGCCGGGATCAGGTAATGTATATCCTGCCTGCCCCCCTGCAGCCCCGATCACCCCCGGCCGCATGATCGCCCCCAGCCCCGCAGCCCCCGGCTGCACGATCGCCCCCAGCCCCCGGCCGCACGATCGCCCCCAGCCCCGCAGCCCCCGGCCGCACGATCGCCCCCAGCCCCGCAGCCCCCGGCCCCACGATCGCCCCCAGCCCCGCAGCCCCCGGCCACACGATCGCCCCCAGCCCCTGGCCGCATGATTGCCCGCAGCCCCCAGCCCTGCAGCCCCCGGCTGCACGATCGCCCGCTGGGGGCGATCGTGCGGTCGGGTGCTGCAGGCGATCGTGCGGCCGGGGGCTGCGGGGCGATCGTGCGGCCGGGGGCTGCGGGGCTGGGGGCGATCGTGCGGCCGGGGGCTGCGGGGCTGGGGGCGATCGTGCGGCCGGGGGCTGCGGGCGATCGTGCGGCCGGGGGCTGCGGGGCTGGGGGCGATCGTGCGGCCGGGGGATGCGGGGCTGGGGGCGATCGTGCGGCCAGGGGCTGCGGGGCTGGGGGCGATCGTGCGGCCGGGGGCTGGGGGCGATCATGCGGCTGGGGGCTGCGGGGCTGGGGGCGATCATGCGGTCAGGGGCTGCGGGGCTGGGGGCGATCGTGCGGCCGGGGGCTGGGGGCGATATACATTACCTGATCCCGGCTCCTGCTTGCTTCAGCGGCTCCCGGCACGTTCCGCCTGGCCAATCAGTGCGCGTCCCCGCCGCAGCGCACTGATTGGCCGGGCGGGCCGTGAAGACACCGGGAGCCCCGAAGCAAGCAGGAACGGGGACCGGGTAATGTATAATGTCCGGCGGCCGGGGGGTTAATGGGGCGGGCTGCAGACAAAATCGCAGCAGGGATGTACATCCCTGCTGCGAGTTTCTCTGCTATTGAAAGTATAGGGCCGGGATCTGCAGCGAGTCTCCCTGCAAAAACGCAGCAAGGAGACTAGCTGCAGATCCGGCAAGTGGGTTTGTAACCTAAATGACGGCCATCCACTCAATTTCAACATTGTGTGAACAGAGCCTTTCTGTGTTTTTAATCCACTCCTGGTTTTGGTTGCAATATGAGGACCACAATACTGACTGAAATATACGTAGTGTGAACCCAGCCTTAAATGCAAACTCATACAGTGCCTAAAATAATATTATTTAATACAAAGTTGTGTAAAATTGGTTTATGTGATTGCATGAAAATTTTTTCAATTAGTTTTTTAACGTAAAAAAGTTGTATTTTTATACAAAATATGCTCTGCACTTTCTCTAAAATATGATTGATAGTGGCAGCATAATAGGTATTTAGACTGTGCATGCTATGTTTTCCGACATTTGTAGATAAACTTCAGATTTCAGCCTTCAGACTTCAGCCAAAACATCAGATTGTCTTCTTTTAAGGTTCTTATTACACAGGACGATTATCGTTCGAAAAATCGTTAGATCGTTCGGAAAAGTGCAATAATCATTTATTTCGTGTAATTGCAGGCAACAATGAAACGACCAATGAGAAATTGTTAATTGTTTGACAGAATTTGGACCTATTTTAACCCCCTCCCACCACTGCAATGTAAATTAACGTGCTGCAGCCTTTTCCCGAGGCTGCAGCAACATTAATTCACGTTCCCTGGATGACACAGGCACAGAAGCTGTGGGACCCACCACAACTGTCAGCACCAGAGCCGCGATCCGGTGTTGAAAGTTAACCCTATAGATATTGCGGTCAGCATGAATGCAGCATCTATAGGGCTTTAGACAGAGAATTCTCCCTCTACAGAGGGAGAATTCTCTGTCCAGTAACCATCGGGGCACTGCAATATGATCTCAGAGTCCCGATGGTAGCCATGGAAACCGGAAGCATCAGTCTTGGCTACATTGGCCGGCAGAGGACGTAAGGCCGGCGAGTGGCCATGAGCTCTGCCCCCTCTCCACTCTTCACTGCCACTGTTACAAGCTTCTAAGAGCAGCAGGGGACAGAGGGGAAGGGGCAGACATAGGGACTTCAGCTTATGGGATCATAATGACCTGGGCATCGAGGCATCAATAACCCATGGCCGTTAAAAGGGTTAATTATTGATCGTTCACAAAACGTTCGCACATCATTTGGTGTAATAAGATGTTGTTCGGTTGTTCCCTGGTCGTTCGTTAAATAAAAAGGGAGTGTTCAACAACTTTTTAGGTCAAATGACAGAATGACTGCAACAATGATCATAAGTAAAGATGATCGTGAACTTTTGAGGTTGTTCGCCATAGTGGTCATTTGAGATCGTTTATCGTCAAAAAATTGGTTAGTGTAATAGTACTCTAAGAAATACATTGGATTAAAGGGTTTGCCCAGGCAAAATAAGGAAGCTGAAGCCTTCTCCTCAACAGCGCTTACTTCGCGTGATTCCACATTTCATAAGTAAGCCTTCCAAGATGTGGACTGCACAATATCGCCGATGTTTGGCAATTGTATGTTGACATGGTCCGCCCCACACAGGATGATTGGGATTTACATCCACCTTTGAGGAAACATGTCAAAGAAAACATAGGCATAAGGGCTACTACGCATAAACTCTAAACATCTTGGACTTCTCTTTTTAAGAAGAACATACATTTCTGCTTTCTGCTTGGGTTATTTTTTTAGGCTTTTTTATTTCTTTTATTTATTTATTTATTTATTTATTTACTTATTTATTTTTTGCTGCATGAAGGTGTCTGCTTGTATAAAGTACTGAGTGACATTTTGACAATGCACAAGGTGTTTACTTAAAAAAAATATAAAGGTATGGAGGTTGCTATTTTATAATTTAGGTTATTTTTGTACATGTCGACAGTGTGAAAATTGTTCTGACAAAAAGTTCAAAACCATTTGACTCGCAGGTTGAAACAATCATTACTCAAGAACCTTTCCAGATCTATAAAAATTAAGTAAGCAAAATAGCATATTAAATATTTAACACTCGTGATCGAATTAGTGTCATAGAATTACAATTGGTTCTCGAAGACACACAGAGGAACACACTTCTTATAGTTTCAGCTTATATGATAGAGATGGGGAACATTGGACCCTCCAGCTGGTAAGAAACTACAAATTTCATAATGCTAAAGCTCTGGCTGTCCAGACATGATGGGAATTGTAGTTTTGCAACAGCTGGAGGGTCTGAGGTTCCCCGCCCTCGATATATGAGAACAAAAGAAACAAAACCAACAATACAGTATAATAATAATAATAATGCTAAAAAAAGAACACAAGAAACTTAATCATCAAATAAATTAATTAAGATTTCCCATGTCTTTCTCTATTGATGTTTGGAATTAGACGTTTAATATTGATAGCCGGGATTTCCAGTTGATAAAATGAGATACATTAGCAGGATACACATGTGTCGCTCCTTTGCAAAGTAAAAAGATAGTAAGTAATAAATGAAATTTAGAATAGCAGTTAAATTAATTAGGAGGACTGGTTTACAGAAGAGCTGAGATAAAACATCCCCGGAATATAATGATGATAGCCGACATTGCCATAGGAAAACAAATTAATGCATTATTTAATAAGCTATTTTTATTGAAAATGATGCCACTATATCATTATAATTAGACACAGGCGTGCTGGAAAGATGCTGTGCTTTTAATTTTCATAGGTGTCAAACAGTTTAATGCATTTTTAAGATAACTGTATCATAGCAAACTGTAAATACAATTATGTTTCCGGCAATTCGGTATTAGGACATTAAGTAACCTAAACAACTGAACACATCGCGACAGATTTATATTTTGTGCACAAACAGCAAATATCCAGTAATGGAAGAGTCTCTAAGTTTAAAGGGAAAATAATAGCAGGTTTTTACAAACCTGCTAAAATTTCCCGGTAGCCGCTTAGGGTTCTATTCCACGGGCCGATGGAGGCCTGATCAATAATGTAAACGAGCGCCGATCTGCTAGATAATCGTTTAGCAAGGGCTGCAGGGACATCGTTACCGATGTCCTTGCAGCCCTTGTTTTAAAAAACATACTTACCTAAACATGTTGCAGGGCTTCTCCTGCGCTCCTTCTCCCTCACAGTCCCATGCGCAGCAGCAGCTTCGGTGTGGCCTGTCTGAGCTGACAGACCGCCAACCAATCCCTGTCCGCAGCGGTCCTGGACAGTAATTGGCTGAGCGGTCTGTTTGCTAAGGCAGGCCGCTCCGAAGCTGCCACTGCATGCTGGACTGGGAGGAAGAAGGAGCGCAGGAGAAGCCCTGCAACATGTTTAGATAAAGCATGGTGCTTGTGAAATCATCGCTCCATGGAATAGGCCCCTTACTTCTTACCGATGCCAGTCTTCTGAAACTTGTAATTCCTGCCTAGGAGAGTGGCACTAAAGTGACCCCTAACACTGGTTGGCTGAGCATCAGCCAAAAAGTTTTAGACTTGTAATGCTTCTCTCCCTGGCTCAAAAGCACATAGATAAGAGTCATGCTGCAAAGGGGCAGGAGAATGGAAAGATCATGTAAGGGCCAGATTAGAGAGATTTATAACAAAGTGAAGGCACAGTGTGGTGTTTGCCTAACTACAGAGTGGCACACAGTATGGCACCTAACTACAGTATGGGTCACAGTATGGTGGGGGGCTAATTTTTTTTTTTTTATTAAATCATATGAAAATAAAGATTATCCTTATAAATTTAAAGGGTATGCCAGGATTTTTTCTTTCAAATGAACTGGTGTACCAAAAAGTGGTATAGTGGTGCTAGAACTTTCCAGTCTGGGAAGCAGGTAAGGTTTTTGATGGGGATTTGATACTGTTCTGGACAGTTCCTGTCACGGACAGAGGTGGCAGCAGAGAGCACTGTGTCAGACTGGAATGAATGCAACACTTCCTGCAGGACATACAGCAACTGATAAGATTTTTAAATAGAAGTAAATAACAAATCTGTGGTTGATTTCTATTGACAAAAATGGAACATAATATTATTAAAGATGAGCGGAACTTTCGGACTTTCGGTCCGAAAGCCGATCACTCCAGTGTGATGCCTGCGATCCCGGGTGCATAGTTGCGCTCCCGTGAATCTGCGGCCGGGATCTTCCAGGGAATTCAAGATACATTCCCTGAAAATCCAGGGAATGTATTTTGAATTCCCTGGAAGATCCTGCCCGCAGATTGCCGGGATCGCAACTATGCACCCGGGATCGCAGGCATAGTAATTGAGCGAAGATGCCGTCGGACCAAAAGTCCGACGATTTGCTCATCCCTAAATATTATAAGATATTTTTTTTACCATAAAATGCTGTTTTAAAATGCTGGCACACGGCCTCAGTCTGTAATATTGCAGATATGATAAGCAAATCACCTAAGCATTAATGGCCTGATATATAGGCCATTCAGAGCTCAGTTTGTCAATAGAGATAAGCGTAACTTGAGCATGCTTGAGTCCGATTGTTCGGCATTTAAATACCGGTGGCTAAAAAATTTGGATGCTGCCCCAGGGAGTCTGGGAAAACATAGAAACAGCCTAAACTCGAGTTGCTCTCATCTCTAGAGACTTTACATTTGCCCGCCTGTAGTTTGAGATTTGAAACTTTAGTCTAAAAATTAAAAGGCAACAAATTTCAGTTGAAAACATCTTGGCACCTCTAGACCTGTTGTCGTATTTATTTCTTTTATATTAATATTTTATCCGACTCTGAAAGATTGCTTTTATAACACAAAGTTTAATACTTAATAGGCTTTAATAATTATTGTATAGATGGATAATTTTGTGTTCATGACCTTGCAGACCTTGAACGAGCCAATCACGAGCAAGACGCCTGGGAAGAAAAATACTACAGTACAAGTTAAAGATAAAGTTTAAAAAAGACAGATATGTCCATCAAGATCAGCTTTTGTTAGGGTTTAACTGATCAAGATACTTATCCCATCTGAATAGCTCTATTGATCCTATTAAAGACAAACAAAACGCCCAAGGCCAAACCAACTGGATTAAGCAGAAAATTCTGTAGATGTCTTCCAGAACAATGTCACAAGGTAAAGAAGTGCAAGAGCAGCAAAGTAAAGAACAATGAATGACATTCAAGCGAGGCGTATGACAAAATGCATTTTATTTTTATTTTTTGCAAGCCTCACACAAAAAGAGATCATTGATACCCAAATGAACTTGTTATAGTTTCCAAACTATACAACTGAATTTGTTAATCTGCGAAAGCAGTAAAAGTCTATCCTTAAATTATTGACGGAACAATGAGAAGTACTGGATAGGCAAAATTATATTGTTGGCAATAGTTTTTTGCTCACTTCCGCACATTCTGAAGGTCAGGACATTGAAAACGTATACGGGTTTACAATAAACAGCAGAGGTCTGGGGTCGACTTTCTGTAAAGGTTTTTTTTGTTATTCATTAAATAGGATTATTTCGACTCAAAAATGGAAATGTTTGATTGTGACTATAGTCATCTCCAATTTCTACATTCTTTAGAATTACTTCAGGGGTAAAGTTCGTTGAAAAAATTGTTGCATTTTCACAGTTACTGGTCCAGGCACCTCAAGACGAGACACAGAGTAAACAAGACACTTGGGCAATAGAGATAAGCAAACACAGAAAGTTCAGGTTTGAAATTATGGGTACAGTCTATGGCTCTATCCATGTTTTCCAGGCAGTCCAGGGATTGCATCCACCTCCTTCAGGGAGCGGATCTCAAATGCAAATTGTTCAGGTTTATGCAAAGCCAAACTACCAGCAAGTTCGCTCATCTCTATTGGGCAACCTCCCAATGGAGCTCCTCCAAGTGTCCTAGTGTCCTTAATGTAAATCAACCCCCTACTAAGCAGATTTTAGTAGTGTAAGAGTTGCTTCTGGTTTTTAACGTTATAGCAGCACTGTTTCCAAAGGGATAGCTTGTTGTCCAATTTTAGCTACTGTTGGTTAGGCATACAGCCAGCCCAGTGCATTGACAGATTATGGTAGCTAGTGAACTGCTCTTCACAAGTCCAGCTTCACAAAGCTCAAGCTGGACACCAATGATGCTTATTGACCTGCTAATTGGGTCCGTTGAATTTCCATCATTGTGGGTGTTTAGATGTTATGTTACAAAATTGTGCTTCCTTCTGAACCATCTTCTGATTCACTGTCTATTGCGATGAGTCTATAATTTATGTGATTATGATTAACAACCCTCCCTTACACTATAAATCCTTTCAGCTCACCATACAGTGTTGGGCAATCACCTCATGTTTCCACACTTTCAATGATACTTGTGTGTTTGTTAAAATTATTTTATTATTATTATTTTTATCTTGCTAATAACTTTTAAAGGGGTTTTGCAAAATAATTTTTACTTGTCCCCTATGCACAGGATATGGGAAAGGTATGAGATTGCAGGCGGTGGGGGGGATCCAACCTCAGGGTCCCCCGGTAAGCTCTAGAATGGTGCCCTGACCCCTTTGTTTTGAATGGAGCTGCGGGTCGGCATGTGACCCGTAGCTACGTTCATTCTCTATGGAGCCAGTTCCAGAGATATCTGAGTACAGCACTCAACTATTTCCAGCAGTTCCATAGGAAATGAAAGGCTCTGTGGCTTCATTCAAAACAAAGGAGCCAGATCACGTTCCAGCCCAGGGGCCCAGAGGTCAGACCACCACAATCCCATACTTGCCCACTATCCTGTACATAGGAAACAAATAAAGATAACTGCCCAAAACCCCTTTAAGTAGTTACTTTGTTCCATGTTTTGTCCTTCTATTTTTTGGTCCAATAAACATCTAATTTTTCCTACAAAACCTATTTAAAAGAACCTGAACAACTTCATTTAAATGGACCTATTTATACATACATACACACTTGCAAACACACGTACAGATGTGTATATCTCACTTCTGAAGTAAATACAGCAACAGTAAATTAGGAGTTACAAAATAATAGCAAAATTCAGCAGAAATAACATAATGCTTTAATATACACTTTTGTATTCGTTTGTTGGTTGGTTTCTCCCCTCCAAATGTCGTAGGAATATAGTAAAGCAACCAATTTTCTCTGAACTTTATGAAATAATTTGTGTGGATTGAAAGTTGAAAGTAGCTTAGCATTTCTCTAGTAACAGAGCAAAATAATAAGCATAAAATTGTTCCCACAGTCAACCATCTGTTTCTCTAATCCAAATATGATGACTTTAAGCTCCCCGATGAAAAATGAAAGCAAAATTGCTCTTATAGCAGATTTTAAAACTTTTAAAATTTGATTTTAGGCAATACAGTGTACATAATATTTAACAACAAACTAAAGCTACACGCATCAACAAAGCAATAAAATCGTAACTAACTAGATACATTAAAGCATAGTTTTATAGTCTGAATATGCTACTGGTTTATTAGAATGGTTAAGTCATGTTCTAGAGCAACAGTTAAAGGGGTTGTTCAGGATTAGGCTATGTTTACACACTGTACAAGACCGACCGTTCCGTAACCGGGAGGAGTCACGGAACGGCCGGTCTCAGAAAAGATCATCCCGGCGGGTACGGCAGTACTGGCTGTATGATTTTTGGTGCCACTGAGTTCTGATGCGGGTGCATCCGTGTGCACTTGCATCAGAACTCTCCACTGCACACAATGGAGCGAGTGGCCGGAGTCGCTTGCTCCACTGTTTGCACTGACAGGGTTTTCTGCGGCCACTATTCACTGAATCGCGGCCGCAGAAAACTGACATGTTAGTTTTCTAGGGCGCCACTAGGGATCCCCGCTGGAGGGTATACTATGTGCATACACTGCAGTCGGGATTCCCTCAGTCTGCAGCACAACGTAAGCACAACGGGCGTGATTAGAGCTTGGGCCACCCATTCTTCTCCGCTGTCAGTGTTTTGTCAGATGTGCCAACCCCTCCAGAAATAGCTAGTCTGCATAAAAAGTATAGGATTTACGCTTACCAGCCATTTCTGGAGGGAGTGACACATTATCGGATGCTGCTGAAACACTGGTCAGTGGACAGCAAGCAGCCCGAAACACGGTAGCTGAGGGGAAGCCCACAGATTTGTCTCCCCCAGCCCTGGAAAGATGCCCAATTATCAATTTATCATGGAAAACCTCTTTAAAAGTAAGGAGAGTACCAAGGGAAGAACAGTTATGCTATACAGTCTAATAAAATATTATACATTATTATTATTATAATAATATTATACATAGGTGTTTTCCAATCTGAAACTCTTATTAGAATTGGCTCTGATTGTTAAAGGGGTACTTTGGCACGTTAAAACTTTAAAAAAACGTTTTATATTATACTGCCTTTATATAAAACATAATAATTATCTTATTCTTACATCACCATGTTCCCACAGAGTCTTCCTGCTGCGCCTCTAGGTCCCCCACTGAACAATCCCTCCACTACTTCCGAGGCAGATGCAGTGGTCAGCGGAGGACCCGAAGACACTGCAGAAAGACATTGGGGGCTCGTGGTGAGGTAAGAATAAGTATTTTATTAGGCTGTATATAAGGGCAGCATTGTATTAAAAGTTTTAAAGTTCTAGAGTACCCCTTAAAACATTTCAACTAAAGAATACAACTTGACTGTGTTGGGTTTACTGGACACTGCAATACTGTACATGACCCTATTGATGGCCTTTTCTGTTATTGACACTGTCTCTACACGCCTGATAAGGTTTTTACCTTCCTACCAACCCTCTTGCCCCCTACTTTCCCTCTAACCCCCACAGGCATTCATTCTACACTTTCAATATACTATATGTTATGGAATGCATTTGCTGTCTTATGGTTATTCAGATTTATCAGATTTACGATTGAATTGTACTACTCATCCGTAACCCTCAAATTCAAGAGAACAGGAATCTATCTATTTAAATAAAGATAGCTTGCAGCACTCAAAAGTAAAGGGTTGAAGTGGTTGGCTGTAGTGATTAGCGAATAGTAATATTCGAATATTCAATATTCGTACGAATATCTCCCAAATATTTCAATATTCGATCGAATATTCGATCCCATTAAAGTCAATGGGAACAAGTATTAAATTTTTGAAAGACATCTATTCGACCACTTGGAGGTAAAAACTGGAAGCTGGGGGATTTGAACGCTTATCGAATATTTATCGAATATTTGGTGAACTATTCGATAGTATTCGATATATCGAATACCTTACTATTCGATCAAATATCTATTCAATCGAAAAGTATTCGCTCTTCACTAGTTGGCTGCTGTCCCACCTGGGACCATTGGTGGACCATCAGCGTAAGTCTAGGTAGAGTGGTGTGCAATCACAAAAAGCTGGTAACAGGGGATAAATAGGGGTCCATAATATTTTAGTGCCAGATGGGAAAAGTGTACTATGTGACCACATATGCTCTCTGAAGAGGCTACTCTAGCTCTGTGAGTAAAGTAGGTCTGGATACATCCACCAAGGAGCCCACCAGTGGACTGAAAGTATAGACAAATGGGAGATAGCCTAAAAGATGTTGTGTTTCCAAGCAACTGCTGTGAGATTGATGATGGGTGACCGACATACCTAAAAAACCATAGTGTCAGAGAAGAGCTGCACAACAAAGTCTTATGGATGACACAGGGAAGTTGAGAGAGTCTGTAATGCACTTGGAAAGAAGGAATCCACTATCTGTGTTGGCAAAGACTTCAGAAGAAAAGGTTTTAGGGGTAGTCATTTCTGCCTTAAAATGAGTCACTAGTGCAACCGAGCGGTAGGGAAAGCAAAATGTATGCTGGGCTGCATAGCTAGAGGTATAACCAGCAGGAAGAGGGAGATTGTGATCCTGTTATATAGTCCTAGTGAGAGCACATCTGGAATACTGTGTCCAGTTCTGGAGACCTCACCTATAAAAAGATATTGATAAAATAGAACGGGTCCAAAGACGGGCCACAAAAATAGTGGAGGGTGTCAGGCATAAACCATATTAGGAAAGACTTAAGGATCTAAAGCTATATAGTCTGGAGGAAATACAAGAAAGGGGAGACATGATGGAAACCTTTAAGTATGTTAAAGTACTAAATAAGGTTCTGGAGGGAAGTGTTTTTAGTTAAAAGAAAAAAAAAAAGAATGAAGTGGACACAATCTTTTAATAAAAAACTGAACTCAGGAATAAGGGGATTCAGTGAGAGATTAGTTGGGGAAAAAGATCAAAAGCAACATGAGAACGTATTACTTTACTGAAAGAGTAGTAGATGCTTGGAACAAACTTCCAGCAGATGTGGTTGGTAAATTTACAATAACTGAATGTAAATATGCCTGGGATAAACGTATATCTATCCTAAAATAATAAGTATGGAAATTCTAAAAGGGCAGACTAGATGGACCCTGTGGTCTTTTCTGCCAACAATCTTAAAGAATCAGAGAATAATTCTTGGCAGAGTTGGACTGAGGAGATGACTGCCTCATTATAGAGAGGAGATGTCAGTTTCATTATAGAGAGATAGTAGAGATAGAAGGATAGTCTGCCTATTGTCCAGTAGATAAGAAGACATTGGAGAACCTGAGGCCTATAGACAAGCCTAACTGCTTATAAAGAAAGGGATTACCACAGCATCCATGGATGCTGTGGGAATCCCTTTCTTGTGAAGTTTGTAGTGCTCACACCAAGGATTGTGAGCCTACCTGTGTGCATCGTCCATCTCTACTTTTTTGGCCATAATCGGAGTGTCTCCAAGGTGCTGTTGGATTTTTTCTTTTAGTTTGGTAAGCCTAACTGCTTAGTCCAGCAGAGAGAATGGGCTGGTAAAAATAAGATGGGCTGTGAGGAGGCCTCTGGGCTTATGGAAGATTAGCCACGCTAATAATAATAATCCCTTCCCCTGATGTGAATCCATTCCAATTGGAATCTACTGATCTCTCTCTCCATTAATTCTTTGCCCATAATATATTTTACCTATCTTTCTGAATAAAAGGGGTCGTAATTAATGTGTCATCCTATTTTTTCGAAGAGACAGAAGTCTGGAACAAGTTACATAATTTAACATTCTACATTTATTAGGAATTATAGACATGTTTAACCCCTTCATAACCAAGGTCATTGGTGCCAGGATGTCCCGGTCAAATTAATGCAATGTTCCTCCTCACCTTCTAAGAGCCATAGCGCTTTTATTTTTCCATTTACAGGGCTGGTCGGGGTGTCATTTTTTGCAGAAAGAACAGACACACATACCAGCTGTTTATTCACTGTCTGGGCCCATAAAAAGCTGGATTCGCTGGTCAGAAAGGTCAGTTCTTATCTAGCACCTTGGGGAGATAACATTGCAGGATGTAAACTGTGCTTTCAGTGCTCGTGCACAACTCCCTCCTCTCGACCCCTCCCCTCTCCATAGGATTGAATGGACAGAGAAATCCTGCTTCTTCTGAAGTCAGGAGGTAGCTGGAAAACAGCTTTTTGAGTACAGAAGGAAACTCTTTTGCTTAAGGAAGAAGTCCGGTGAAAATTGTTATTAAAGTATTATATTGTCCCCCAAAAAATATACAAATCAACAGTATACACTTATTATGGGAAATGCACATAAAGTGTTTTTTCCCCTGCACTTACTACTGCATCAAGGCTTCACTTCCTGGATAACATGGTGATGTCACTTCCTGGATAAAATGGCGACTACCAGAGCTGTGCAGGCTGTGGCTGCTGAAGAGGATGATGGCAGAGGGATGCTCAGTGTCCCTCCAGAAGCCTGTGTCCCTCAGTGTCCCTCTGCCATCATCCTCTCCAGCAGCCACAGCCCGCACAGCTCTGTGATTTATGTTGTGACATGACCATTTTATCCAGGAAGTGACATCACCATGTTATCCAGGAAGTGAAGCCTTGATGCAGTAATAAGTGCAGGGAAAAAAGCACTTTATGTGTATTTCCCCGTAATAAGTGTATATTGGTGATGTGTATAACTTTTAGGGGGCAATACAATACTTTGATAAAAACTTTAATAAAACCTAATACAGAGTTTCTTAAAATCGCTAGAACTATTGATATTTATTGTTTTCTGAAAAATGACCCTGAAATGACAGTAAAGGACCTATTACACTGAACGATTATCTGGCGTATTCGGCTCATATCAGCCGTTACTGCAGATATTCGTCCTGTGTAATAGAACACAACAATCAGCCGATATGATTGATGTCAGATCGTTGTCAGCTACTCATATAGCAGCGATCTGCTTCCGTTGCACCGTGGAATAGGAGAGGTCGGTGGCAGCTGACCGTTGCTATATGCTATGGGCTGCCCGGAAGATCTAGTGACCACTGGGGCAGCCCCCCGCCCCCGACTCTCACCAGTCGGGGAACGAGGAGCAAAGGTCTGCTGACAGCGCTCGTTCGATCCTCACACTGCCTCAATAAAAGGCACACCCAAAGGGCAATCAGTCCACCTCAACTAGAGTAATGTTCATCATTGTAATAACGGACACCAAGACTCAAGAAGACGGACATCATTTGGACCTCAAAATGATGGACTTCATTTTTAAAAATAAAGAACAGAAAGACAAAATGTCATGTGAACATAGCCAAAAACTGTAAAGAAAAGGAGTTTGGAGGTTTATCAAATCTGGTGATTTCAAAGAATCAATACATAGAGAATCATCAAAAGGGTTAACCTGACAAAACATGTAGAGATGACTCCATACTTGTGAAAGTTTTTAATTACCTGCTTACAAACATTGCAGCTAATCTTCAGTTGATTATCCATCCGAGAGTTTTAATAAACTTCTCATTAAATGATCTGAGATGTCATTTTGCTGTCATCTTACTGATGGCAAGACCAATCTGTAAGCAATATGATATGATGGCTGCTCGATGTCACACATGCCATTTTCAATCAGGTAGAAGTGCTTCACCAGAAACTTGTTAAACAAATGTCCTTCACATTTAATTAGGCGAATTTAGAGACACATAATTAATAAGTTCATTCCTTGTTCATTCAATTTCAATGATTATAACAATCCAAACAATGTACTCTTTGATTTTTATGCTTTTTTCTATAATATTTGACAATACCAACTCTTTTATAATATGTACAGTCTGATGGAAATCTAGAACTGCAACTTGAAGATCATGGCCCCAATCTAAAAAAAATATTATTGTAGTATGACTCTCCAACAAGCAGGGTAAACTGTTTTTAAATGTCTCTAAATGTAAAAATAAATGCCCTTGGGGAAAGGAAATCTCTGTATTGTATTAGCAGTGTGTTAGTAAAGACTTCAGAAGAGAAGGATTTAAGGGTAGTGATTTCCGAAAGCCTTAAAATGAGTCACCAGTGCAGCCAGGCGGTAGGGAAACCAAATTGTATGCTGGGCTGTATAGCTAGAGGTATAACCAGAAGGAAGAGGGAGATTGTGATCACACTGTAAGGTGAGACCACTTCTGGAATACTGTGTCCAGTTCTGAGGACTTCACCTACAAAAAAAGATATTGATAAAGATGGACTAAACATAAATCTAAACATACATCTATCCTTAGATAGTAAGATAGGAAATACTAAAAGGGTAGAGTAGATGCACCGACTGGTCTTTTTCTGCCAACAATCTTAAAGAATCAGAGACTGTTAATAATTCATGGCATAGTGGGACTGGAAAATAATTCTTGGCATAGTGGGACTGAGGAGATGACAGCCTCATTATAGAGAGATAGTAGAGATAGAAGGATAGGCTGCCTATTGACCAGTGGATAAGGAGAGATTGGAGAATCTGAGGCCTAGGGACAAGCCTAACTGCTTAGTCCAATAAAGAGAATAGTCTGGTGAGAATAAGATGGGCTGTGAGGAGGCCTCTCAGCTCATGGAAGATTGGGGAAAAGAAATCTCAGTATTGTATTGGAAGTGTGTTAGTAAAGACTTCTAAAAAGAAGGATTTAGGGGTAGTGATTTCTGACAGCCTCTGAGTCATCAGTGCAGCCCGGCGGTGAGGAAATCATGTCGTATGCTGAGCTGTATAGCTAGAGGTAAAACCAGTAGGTAAAGAGATTGTGATCCCCTATATAGAGCTCTGCACCAAAATATACAAAAGCAATGTGCTATGGTTTTATTTTAATAGCCATGAAAAGTTAAAAAACTAGCTGTATGTCTAATACATCTATTTAAAAAAAAATGCCCCTCCCCCTCTTTTTATTTTTTGTTATAAATTATGGCCTTTTAGTTTACAGTTATATAATATTTTTCATCCTAAATCAGGAGTGGAACTGACAGTGCAAAATTATAATTTTAGACTGGATCCACACTGCATTTTTGCTGTCTGTTTAGTGAATCAGTTTTCAAAAGGATACTTTTAACGTACTCAAAAATGTGGTCAACCGGAGCATCATAGCATTCAAGCGACATTCTAGAGGCTCACAAGGTGCAAATCATGATGCGTCCATGATGCCTCCATAATGCCTTCATGCCTTGCAAGCAACATTTTTGGGGTCACGCTTTGTCTAGCTCTTGACAAAGGGGCATGACTCTAGATATGTTTTCTAATGATCTTTCACTCAGGAAACTAGTAACTCATAGCTTGGGATCAAAATTCTGCTACTTAGTCCACCCTGCAACAACTGTGCAATGTATTTAGCTACTGATGTTCTAAGTTCTTCAAATGAGCTGCAGGTTGATTGTAACAAGTCGGGTTATAACCAGGGCTGTGGAGTCGGAGTCGTGCAGTCGAATATATATTATGAGCAACATTCTAATAGGACACTGGCCCTATTACATAAGGGTGGTCATGGAAAAGTTGTCTTCACTATTTGGCAGTTTGTTTCTGAGCTGGAAGAGTCCATTGTGTGGGGGGAGATCTGTGCTGTTCTCTTCCTGGATGTTGGATGACTGTATATGAGCAGCAGTGTAATATGGAGATATCCTCTGTAATATAGAGGAGGAGAAGAAGACACAAGTAGTGTAGCAGTAACCTCTGTCCTCAGAGTGATGTTTTCTCTCTGGGAGAAGATTGTGTGTTTTTCTTCAGTGTTCTATGGCTGCAGCTGTGTGTGTGTGTGTGTGTGTGTGCGCGCGCATGCTATGGCTGCAGTAGGCTGTGTGTGTATGCTATGGCTGCAGTAGGCTGTGTGTGTATGCTATGGCTGCAGCAGGCTATGTGTGTGTGCTATGGCAGGCTGTATGTGTGTGTGCTATAGCTGCAGCAGGGTGTGTGTGTGTGCTATAGCTGCAGCAGGCTGTGTGTGTGTGTGCACTATGGCTGCAGCAGGCTGTGTGTATGTGTGCTATGGCCGCAGCAAGCCGTGTGTGTGTGTGTGTGTGTGTGTGGTGCACTATGGCTGCAGCAAGCTGTGTGTGTGTGTGTGCTATATCTGCAGCAGGCTGTGTGGGTGTGTGTATGCTATGGCTGCAGCAGGCTGTGTGTGTGTGTGCTATTGCGTGCCCCCACAGTGATCTCCTATAGCACTTTGTGACCTCTATATCACTATGTGTGACCCCTCTCTATATCACTATGTGTGACCCCTCTCTATATCACTGTGTGACCCCTCTCTATTTCACTATGTGTGACCCCTCTCTATATCACTATGTGTGACCCCCTGTATATCACTAAGGCTGACCTCTATATTACAGGTACCTGGCATTGATAGCAGTGTTTCTGTGTGTATGGTGAATATTTTGTTAGAAACATAGAAGACTGTCAGCAGAAAAAGACCACCTGCTCCATCTAATCTAGTTGTGAGTAGTTCAGGACATGGAGGCTGGAGACTGGCTGCATCCACTGCACACACAGGAGAATCTGCTTTATATACAGTATTCCTTTATTCCCTCAGAAGTCGCCCCAGGATCATGTAGGACATTAAGGAGAAGCTGCTGAGCCAGTGTGATAAATAACTCCCCTGGTATATGACTGGCCATTTATGAAAGAACAGGAATCGAAGTCGGGAATCGGAGTCGGTCCTAATAAAATTCAGGAGTTGGAGTCGGCGTCTGAGTCGGTCCTGATAAAATTCAGGAGTCGGAGTCGAAGCTGCGGCTTACCAACTCCACAGCCCTGGTTATAACTATATTTTACTATCCCCCTACACTAGCATTGCTAAAATGCAACCTTGTCACCTTGTCGATGGCTCTTCCTAAACACTGATCTTACCCTATAAATCAAGAGTCTGGGTGCATTTCCCTGTTATAGTCTGTACTTGGGGGATGGGGGGGGAGCTGCTTATGCTATCTATGGTCTCTTCTCCTGTCTTACAGAGTAGTCCACCTCACACAGCTCCAGAGATCTCACTAACACATAAGGCTATGGGATCTTATTCCCTCTGAATTTTCTTTTCCACAGCCTCTAATTTGTCCTTCATTCACTTCCATAACCCTACTCACAGATCCATTATCACTCTTTCTGTGTGTTATATTTATCTCTCTCTCTTGCTTTCCATATACTGTAGTTGTTTAAGGAAGTGTATCAAGAAAGTACAGTAATACCTTGGTTTAAGAGTAACTTGGTTTAAGAGCGTTTTAATTTAAGAGCTCACAGTTTTTCAAAATTGTAACTTGGTTTAAGAGCATTGCTTTGGTTTAAAGCTTTCTGTACTGGGTGGGAGGGGTAGTGGGGGAGGGGCATGGTCTGCTTAGCGGGGTCTACAGCAGTGTACTTTGACCCAGAAAGTCTCCTTCACCTTCCAAATCATGGCAGATCCACTTCAGGCTGGGGCTTGCATTAAGGGACAGGACTGTGGGGGGGTTATCTCGCCATATCTGTAACCCCTAGACAGAGCATGCTGCTATACTGTGCCCACATCTGCCCTGCTCATTCCTTCATGCTCCCTGCAGTCTCTTTCAGACCCTGTGTTTCACACCTCTTCATTCTGCCATAATATGCCTGCACTCACACTCAGCTATACACACTGCTGCTATGCTGTGCCTGCACGTACACTCAGCTATACACACTGCTGCTATAATGTGCCTGCACTTACGCTCAGCTATTCACACTGCTGTATAGAAAAGTTTATGTCACTGTCCTCATGCACAGCTCTGTGATTCTCACTTCCTGATTGGTCCATGCTGAACACACTCTCCTTCCCCATTGCTGTCATGTGACCTCTGACAGCAGCCCTGCTTCTCTATTCTAGCCTGTTGTACTATGCTACTGCATTTTGGGGATCTACAGCTCCATCCTGTATCTACAAACTGCTGTTGTTTTTTAATTCTTATGCACTTACTATACTGTACATTATACGCATTATATGCATTAGGCTGGCACAACCTCTCTGTCCCTCCTGCCCACCCTCTTCACCATTTTTCCTATTCCTCTGCAGTAAAAACTACACAGGTGTCTAAATGATCCAGCCCATGTGCCGTCCTCTCACAGCTGATGAATAGGAGACAATCTGCCTGGGGCATTCCTTATGATGAGAAGGGCGGGGAGGAGGGACAGAGAGGGTGTGCCAGCCTAATGCATACACAATGTACGCCATGGCCAAAGGGCACAGGGCTGCCAGTTTAAAAGTAGTTTTTTAGGACAATAACTATCACCTGGCGAACGGACCGCAGGACAGATCTTGGATTAAAAGCAGCTATCCAAAGCTACAAGCTGTTTGGGAGGGTCAGATTGTGTGTACAGAGTCACTTTAAAAGTGGATTTGGATTACAAGCACAGTCCCGGAAGGAATTATGTTCGTAATCCAAGGCACCACTGTATATCCTATGCAAAAATACCAAGGTATCAAATATCAAAGGTGCCTGGTGAGAAGACCTGTAACTGAAATTGTGCGTCAACCAGAAGTGAACACAAAACGCGGTAAAAAAAAGGAACAGCAGGTGGCGCTATCACTGACATCAATGACAGACAGCCCTTAACAGAAACAGAATCTACAATTAATTTCTATGGATGAAATATTTATTTTCATACATACTGCTGAGATACATACAATATTTTTTGTGGGAGAACATAGAAAGTCAACAAAATCCCTGCTATCCTTCTTGGTCTAAGGGCCCAGTCAGAACCCCTACAAATTCTGCAGCTATGCTAATCTCTAGGAAGACAGAACATGATGGATATTTGTCTTTTTTTCAACTTAACTTTGCAGGCGGTAGAAACTTTGGCATTTCATGTTCTATATTTAGCAGCAGGCTTACCGTAAGCTGAATTCTTTCAGTTTATTGTGAAGATTTTCATTTCATTTGCACAATTTAAATGCAATCAACATAGCTCACATCTGCAGGGCAATCAAATTAAAAAGTCAAAATAATCCAATGAAATACCGAAGGAAATGATTACATTTAGGTTAACATTAATTACTTTAAAACCTGCACCTGGATTTCAAAAGCATCCTCATTTATTTTTGATATATATATATATATATATATATATATATATATATATATGTTGACACAAACTGATCCGCTACAACATTAGAATATTAATAGGTACGTTCACTTCATGTAGAGGATTAAGCTGTGTGAAATCGCCTGCTAGCCAGCATCAAAACTGCAGGATGTACAGTCCATTGGTTGAGGGCAGAGTGTAAGGGGTCATGTGACAATGCAACAACACTTTTTTACTACACTGTATACTGTATCTTGGACTCCTGTCAAAATGATGGGTGTCCCTGCTCTGAATAAGGGTAGATTCACAAGTTTGTAGTGGATTTTATGATTATATATATATATATATATATATATATATATATATATATATATATATCATAAAATCCACTACAAACTTGTGAATCTACCCTTATTCAGAGCAGGGACACCCATTATATATATATATATATATATATATATATATATATATATATATATTATTATTATTATTATTATTATTATTATTATTATTATTATTATTATTATTATTATTATTATTATTATTATTATTATTATTATTATTATTATTATTATTATTATTATTATTATTATTATTATTATTATTATTATTATTATTATTATTTTTTACAGCTCAAGCAATGTTTGAACAATTTTTTTTATCCTAGAATTTACCTTCAAATTAAACCAGGACCAACCTCAACTACGTTTCCTGATTTAGAATCCTTAGATGGTGCGGTACCTGAAGCTTGTAACAGTTACATGTTAGCAGTTGCAGTGTTAATGTCAGTTATATATACTGTAGTGTTAAGCAGATCTGTCAAAATGTTGTCAAAGCGTTTGGTTCGTAAGGTTAAGGAAGCCAAACATTTGACGTTTGATTCCTCACTACTCACCACTGCAAGATGGGTGCTGCCCTGCGGCCGTCAGGAAAACATGGATGCAGACTATGGCTCTATCCACGTGTTACAGGACTCCCTACGGCTTCTCCCTTCAGGTTCGCATAACGCTGCTATATGAAAATTATATAGTTATATATGAAAATGATTGAAAAATTGTATATGGTAAGCTCTGCTATTACATTGCTTAAATGGGTTACTTGGATGCAGAAAACATTATATCATTGCAGGTGTATATAAAATAATAAAGAAGCTGAGCTGGCTGCCTCTGCAGGGTCGTCTTGACGGGACACCGGAGACCCGCAAGAGGACATTGGGGAAGGGCCCATTCACACTTTGAAAAACAGGCGGAAATTCAGAGTGGAACCCCCACTGTGCACGGACTCCGCTCAGAATTCTCCTGTTGTCTGTTTCAGTGGGATACCTCGTGCGCCTCCACTCTCCGTGCCTCTCTGCTCAAAGAATTGGCCTGTCCGCTTGAGCATTCTGCTCAGAATTCCTGTCTGTTTTCCGTGTGAACGGCCCGAAGTTTGGAGAGGTAAGGAAAGCTTTTTTGTTTTATATACACATGCAACAATATAGATAATGTTTTCTGTATCCGGATAACCCATTCAATGCTCAGAGTTGCTATTTGGTCACTGGATCCAGGCATTAGTCTGATTTCCATTGGAGTCGAGAAGCAATTTTTCACCCTAAGAAAGGGCAATTGGCATCTTCCTCATAAGGGTATTTGCCTTCCCTATGATCAACAATAAGTTTTCTGTAGGTTGAACTTGATGGACTCTTGTCTTTTTTCAACCTTATTAACCATGTTACCCATGGGTGGTGGAATTATCTTTATGCGTCATTGCTAAAAATGGTACAATATCTTATTTTTGCAATTTATGGTGTTTGCGACTGTATAACATTATTATACATATGTGCAGCATACTATATGGTGCTGATATTTGGACTGTATATGACAGTACATTATATAACGTACTGCACAGGGAATCATCTAATCTAAGGTCGGCCCTGATTGCTATCCACATACGGCTGGGTTCACACTATGTTTTTGCAATGCGTTTTTTTCATCCGTTTTTTTTTTCATAAAAAAAAACGGATTAAAAAAAGGATTTGTGTGTGCATCCGTTTTTATCCATTTTCCATTGAATTACATGACACAAAAATAAGGTTGACTGCGTTTTTTTTTATATTCGCTAAAAATATGGATCCGTTTTGATCCATTTTTTTTTATAATGGAATTCAGTGGAAAAATGGATCAAAACGGATGCACACACATGAATCCCTTTTTTCCATCCGTTTTCCTAATTTTTTTTGCGAAAAACGGTTGAAAAAAAAACGGTTTGCAAAAACATAGTGAGAACCCAGCCTACCCATTATTACATTGAAAACAAATGTTTGTTATTTATCCTCTTTATGTTGCCCTTGATATTAAGGAGGTTTTTAATTATACAAGATGATTTTTTTTTTTTACTTCTTTAAAAGCGATTACGTAAATGCGAGGTTATGAACTGAGTGTTATTAGTAATAACACAATTTTACATAGTGACCTGAACTAAACCACTTAGTATGTCAAATGGTTAATATGAAAATTAATTTATACCTTTCTCTGTAAGACATAATTAAAGTCTAGAGGAAATCAGAAGCATAATTGAAAATGAGTAATGAGCAAAGCTGGATGTTATGGAAAAATTAGTTGTTTAATTAAGAGAGGAAGTCAATGCAACCAGGAAAAATTATGCATGTCACCTACGGTACAATTATATTACATTGATAGTGTTTAACCAGAGAATGAAAAACAGAATAGCTGAACTGTATCAGCAAGTTTTTATTGTGTCTGGCCAAAAAAAATAAAAAAATAAAATAATACTTTGCTAAAGTAACTGATGTTCTAAACAATTTTAATTAAGAATAGTTTTTCTAATGTTTCAGCATTCAACACATATTAAATACTGTATTAAATGTAGCACTTGTAAAGTTGCCAAAAAAAAAAACTTAAAGAGGATGTACCACCCGGTACATCCTCTTTAACCTGAACCCACGGATCGATCTGCGCCGGCACGGGGAAGCCGGTGCCGCAGTCCGTTTTTCGGATCGCTGCCCAGTTCCCGTGCACGGTGCCTTTCGATCCAGCGGTACCGGTCGGTGCTGAAGCACTGGAGGTCGGCCGGGCCACCCCCGGTGGGTGCGAATTCCCTCCCCTGTATGACGCGTCTCGCTTAGAATGAATGGAGCCGCGTCATACAGGGGAGGGAATTTCCTCCCACTGGGGGCGGCCCGGCCGACCTCCAGTGCTTCAGCACTGACCGGTACCGCTGGATCGGTTCCCGTGCACGGCGGTCCAAAAAACGAACCGCGGCACCGGCTTCCCCGTGCCGGCGCCGATCGATCCGTGGGTTCAGGTTAAAGAGGATGCACCGGGTGGTACATCCTCTTTAAAGGGGTATTCCACTCAAAAATAACTTTTCATATGTTGTTGCCCATAGTGAGACTAACAATTAATTCCATACTTGATAATATCTATTCAGTCTCCTTCCCCAAGTGCTAAACTGCTGCTTTCTGCTGAAGGCACAAAAACTGTGTGGTAGCTTTTCTCTCTGTCTCCCCCTCCTCCCCCTCCCTTCTGAGACAGCTGATGTAAACAACTCCCTGAACTTTGTAGGTTCTTTGTAATGCTGGAAGGGTTAATCTGAGGTCAGGTTTCTGATGAACTCAATGTGATTATCCCTCCCAGCATTACAAAGTTGCAGATAGGGACTTGTTTACATCAGCCTTCTCAGAAGGGTAAGAAATCTGTTATTTGTTAGCTGATCGCATCTTTTCTGCTGGCATTAAAATCACCGCTAGTTGGCTGTGCATCTTCCCATGTGCGGAAACCAGGGCAGCCATCAGGAATTTCGGGGCCCCATACAGGTGAAGTGTCTGGGCCCCCCATTAACAAAAGAATCTGAGACGTATCTGTGACTGACGTCTCCGGAGCGGTGTGCTGAGGCAGATGCCACTGGAATATTGTTTTTTTTCCGGATATGTCCCTGCTCTTCCTCCAGACCACCCTACAAGAATGATTGGCAGCTGGCTGTGCAGGATTTTAATATAGCCAAAGATGAGCCGGCTGTCAATCATTTTCGGAAGCAGCAGCATAATGACAGAGCCATAGTTGAAGAGCAGGGTGGGCACAGTACCACAGACCCACCTGACACTGTCACAAACAATGATAAAGGTCCCTACACTGACCAAATATCAGAGACTGCCAGTTACCATGTGAATCATGCATCTGCAGGACAAGTAAATGGAGTTACATTGCCATGAGTGGATGAGACTCCACACGTATCGTCTCACTAAGTCATAAACTAAATTGGGTCCATTATTTACACAGTACCGCAATAATAATTTACAATGATTCTACAAACCTTTGTGCGGTCAGTGTACAAGCACCATGGGGGAGATTTATCAAACATGGTGTAAAGTGAAACTGGCTCAGTTCCCCGAGCAACCAATCAGATTCCACCTTTCATTCCTCACAGACTCTTTGGAAAATGAAAGGTGGAATCTGATTGGTTACTAGGGGCAACTGAGCTAGTTTCACTTTTACACCATGTTTGATAAATCTCCCCCAATGCTTCCAAATGTGTCATCTGTATATTCCCACAATATTGGGGAATCGGTCAATGCCCCCCAAAAAGAATGGTGTTCTTTAAACTGTATATGCATGTATCAGAATTAAAGCATGTCCAATGGCAATAATAATGATCCATCAGACCAGAATATGGTGCATATGAGAACATAAAATATAGTGAATAAACCATTCATGGCACAATTATATGTAGCAGGTAGGGATATCACCAGAATTTAGCGTTTCATACTGACACCATCTTTTTTATTTCGATGCTTGATACTAGGGATGGTCCGAACCTGAACTCTTGGCAATGATTCCCGCTGTCTGGCCGCTCCGTGGAGAGGGTGGATACAGCGGGAGGACCGCCTGAAAAACTGGGATACAGCCATAACCATAGGCTGTACCAGTTTTCCAGGCAGTCCTCCGGCTGTATCCACCCTCTCCACGGAGCGGCCAGACAGCAGGAATCATTGCCGAGAGTTCAGGTTCGTACGAACCCGAACCTCGGCAGGTTCGGACCATCCCTACTTGTGCACAAGGAGCTATGCTGGAAGTTGTAGTGCACAGAAAGGTATGCTAGGAGTTGTAGTGCACAAGAGGGTATGCTGGGAGTTATGCACTTATGCACAATACATATTTACATCCATGATCCATACTACTGACACACACACACACACACCCAATATACTTACTCATCAGGGAAGCTACAGGGGGTCCACGTGGGTCTCAGCTTCAGCTCTTCTCCTGGCCCTTCCCCCTCCCCCTATTCTGTCCTGGCATCATAGAGAGCAGGAAGCTAGCAGAGAAAGTAGTGAGTGTGCGTGTGTCTACACCTCCCTGTCACCCTTCTTTCCTGTCTCTTTATAGTAGGCTTACAGTATAGAGACAGTGAGCAGGCTGACAGGGAGCTGCAGTGTGCGGTACAGCTGTCAGGAGCCAATGTACCGCCAACCCTGCCCTGGTGGAAACTATCATGAAGTTTATATGTTGCACGAGCAATGCAGTGATTGTTTGTGTAGCCCGGCTACATTGGCTGATTTGCACTGTTACTGTTAGGCTCGGATCCTGAAACATAGGACAAGTGAGGCACTCTGACCCTGTTCTTTGGAGTTGATGGCTCCTTAACAGGCTGTCCCAAACTAAAGACTGGTCGCTATGTTAAATAGGTACAACATAAAGACAGAGACAAGACAATACAAACAAAATAATAGGAGAGTCCACTAGTTAGGTCGGTAACAGTCGTTGTGGTACAAGGTCAGGAAGCAAGGGGAATAGTCAGAAGTCAAGCCAAGAGTCAAGAAATTCAAGGAAATTACAGCCAGAATACACGCTAGCTTAGTCACACTCTAAAAAGGCTCTATAGCAGGCAATGAGGAGAGTACTGAGCAGAGCTTTAAGAGAGCTTAAGTCCCAGCCCCAGATCCTGCTTAGAGCAGGGACTCCAGCCTCCCCAATAAACCTAATACTGACTGGCAGATGCATCTGCTAGTCAGCATAACAATCATCCAGCACAGCTGGGACACTCGGCCAGAGATTGGTGTAGCTCGGCCGTGGCGTGAGTAGCTAAGGACGCCATCGGCGTGCCCCTAGCAACCAGTTGGGCCAGTTGTCAGGGGCGGGGTTGGCACTTGCAGGAGGCCGGCCGCACTCCCTGGCAGTGCCGGAAGCCAAGTGTGACAGCTGGCCCCTGACAGCTACATTGGGCCATGTAAAAAAGTAAGCAATGGGAACAGAGATGAGCCAAAATCAAACATGCTTGGCATTTGAATACTGGCGGCTGAAGAAGTTGGTTGCAGCCCTAGGGAGTCCTGGAAAACATGGATAGAGCCATAGGCCATAGGCTGGATCCATGTTTTCCCAAACTCCCTAGGGCACACAACTATGACTCTAGAATTCTCGAGTTACGATCTTCTCTATTTCCATCGCTTACATTGTCATTTTGATTAACATTTAGGAACCATTTAATATGAAGAACAAATATTCCGCAATAGTGGATATGTGGAAGGAGGCAGATATATTTTTTTCCCTGCACCATGTATATGTGATAACGGCACATTGTTCTGCACACATTGGTGAACCGGGGTCATTAATCTGCTGTGGAGGTGCCTGGTACAGATGTATTATTTAGTTTTCCTGCGTGAAACAAGCCTGAGTGAGTAATGAAGAACATTACTTCTCATTGTTTTACAAAGAATTTTACTTAGGAAGGAATTATTTGTATGCCCATCGGAAATGTCTCTGTTCCTTGTCGATTTTGCATTTTACTTCTAGAATCACTTTTGCCCCAAGTGTTTCCTCCAGACCTGCATCTTAATTGTTGTTATTTGGCAGCATGAAATATTGATGACATTGGTCAAAAAGATTGACAGCTGCATGAATTGTTATTAACCAGCCTGTTGGTTGTAGCTTAAAGTTCAATAAATACCAAGATAAAGCATAAGCCCCGGGGAATCTGTGTCTTTTCTAAGCAACAAGAATTAACTATTTAATGACTTTATAAGCCATTGAAGTTTTCTCTTTAAAAGCTGGATGACTGATCTGGAACAAAACATATTTATCTTCTGATTCTTTTCCGTGTAATAGAAAATAAGTAAAATGAAGTAATATATAACAAGAAAAAAAAACATAATACATCAAACTAAACAAACCTGTTCCAAAAGAAACTTTCTTTTTCATATACAGGAGTGTTAAGTTAGAAATAAGCTATGTAAAGTGCTATGTTTAGGCATCGGAATGATTGCCGTATCATAGCTGTGTAGACACCACTAACATGAGTGCAGTTGTACATATTAGCATTAGAGCTGATATTAGGGGAGGAATGCAGCAGGAGTGCTGCCACCAATGGCTTTGTTGGGTACTGCAGGGTTGCAAAAGCCCTGGTCCAGAAACAGCTACCTGTTTCTGGAACAGGGCTTGTGCAGCCCTGCAGTACCTGGCACAATCATTTGTGGCAGCAAAGGGGCTTTCCCCCATAATTGTTGCCAGTGTAAGGCTATGTTCGCACAACAGGAAAATTACAATGAAGTCTATGTGAGAGTCATCTGTGCACACACATCAGAGAAAAATGGCTGTAATTATGAATATGCATAAAAATAATGAACTTGCTCATTATTTTCAACCTATTTTGAACAAAAAAATTTTTTTTTTACACTTTTTCCTACATTGTTTAAATTTTTCTTAAAATTACAGCCGTGTTTTGGTATTATTTTACACAGCCTTAGGCTATGTTCACACAACGTCAAAAATGGAGAAAAAACGCCCGATTTCGGTATTTAAAAAAACGGCCGTTTTTGCCGCAATTTAACTGACTGCAATGCCATTGCATTGTAGTCAATGGGAAGACGGACGTCCAATGCACACAATGCATTAAAAAAACGGACGTTTTTGCCGCAGGCGTCAAAATAATCAGCATGAACATTATTTTCGGACGTTTTTTGCAAATGGCAGACGTTTTTTATTAGTTGTTCAAACACAGTTCTTCTTTTGTCACTATTCTTTCTCTGTTTTTACTATTAAATTCAATGGATTTTTCAATTAAGCCACAACCAAAAGGCAATTAGTAACCCCAAACTAAAATAATGTGCAAACACCCGTCATTGCACTAAGGGGATGCCAGGCTTCTAAAAACATTTTAAACAGAGCTGAAAAAAACGTTGTGTGAACAAAGCCTTGTATTGAACTCAATACACAGCTATAGATCAATGCCCTTTGATGATGCTACCCTGTTCTTTGTAAAAATTGTAGTTTTTATGTAAACATCTAAAATTGGATATGATGTGAAGAAAGATGTAGAAACCTTGAGACTGAGAAGATATTGTAAGACTGAAATACTTTCATAATTTGAGTGACACTGGAGCGCAGAGCCTGTAGCTATAACTTCTTATCAGCCGTGGTGTCCTCAGAACAAACATATGGCTAATGCTATCTTTATTTCAATTCTATTTCATCAAAACAGATGTTCTTCAGCATCGACCACATAAATTCATATATGGTCACAATATTAAACAGATTTATCTGTACCATGGAGCAGCAGAGAAGGATTTTTTTGGGACAATACATACAAATCTCATTGATCCTGAAAATAATTTACAACATTTCGAACATAATAAGTTGCATTATTACATTTTGAGCCGCAGAAATCATGGTTTATATAGTTTATTTATTGTATTTGTTTTTGAACCTATTTATTACTTTAATATAATTTTTATAGAAGCGTACTAATAAAGTGAAGAAGCTACATCTCGCAATAATTTCCATCTGCCAACAAATCCTATAACCAGTAAGTACAGACCATTCATAAACATTGTTAGATTTTATAGAATAAAAGAATATTTGAATATACAAACTTTTCATTTTTATAAAATTTTATTTACCCTACACAACAACTTTTTATGACGGACTATAGGGTGAGGGTCCCCAGTTTGATTAAAGTGTCACTGTCATTTTTTTTTTTTTTTTGCAGAAATCAGTACAGATGATTTTAAGAAACTTTGTAATTGGGTTTATTAGGCAAATATGCCATTATCTGCATTCAAAAAGACTTTGAGCCCTGTGTAACCTATGGAGAGGGGAGAGGGAGATTAGTCGCTAGCAGAGAGCAGAGAACAGAGGATTACACAGTGGGAGTTGAGTCAGAGGTCAGAGAGGTCAGTGCTGACTTCAGAGGAGATAGCCCAGTGATGTAGCTGTAAATTAAATTATTAAAGGGGGAAAGCTTCAAACTGCTTTTTCATGATAAAAATGTATAAAATGATAAAAAAAATTTCAGCTATAAAACCCAATTACAAAGTTTCTTAAAATCACCTGTACTATTGATTTCTGTAAAAAATGTAAATGACAGTGACACTTTAAGTAATTTTGTTTCTTAGTGAGCAAATTGGCCCCCAGGGACAGAGTTGTCTGTTCAATAAGCCTATACCACTAAGGAGAACATTTTGGCTGCTGGAGAGGATGATGGCAGGGGGACACTGAGGGGCACAGGGCACTGGAGGGACACTGAGCATCCCTCTCCCATCATCCTCTCCAGCAGCCACAGCCCGCACAGCTTTGGGAGTCGGGTAGTGACCACCATTTTATCCAGAAAGTGACATCACCATGTTATCCAGGAAGTGACATCACCATGTTATCCAGGAAGTGACATCACCATGTTATCCAGGAAGTGAAGCCTTGATGTAGTAGTAAGTGCAGGAAAAAAGCACTTTATAAGCATTTACCGTAATAAGTGTATATTGGTGGTTTGTATAACCTTTGGGGGACAATACAATAGTTTAATAAAAATGTTCGCTGGACTTCTCCTTTAAGCAGTTAATTAGTTCCATTTCAAATGACATAGGAACTGAAACACAGAATTGAACCAAGTAAAAAACACCAATTTTCTACACATAAAATTTGCTCATACTGTATCTGTGGAAATTCATCATCACTATCACTATCTATTGTATTACTTTATGGGTAACACAAATAATATACCGTATCAAAGATCACTGTTGAGAAAAACATCAACCAATTGCTTCAATAGTTCTTTCTCATTGTTTATATTGCTGCAAGTAGCAATCTATCACAAAGTCCCATACCGCTAAACACAGCTAACAAGCACATCATCACTCCAGCCGATTGTCATCATGCCATCGGATAGCTGGCGAATCATTTTCATTTTGTTCCCAGTGGAAAAATACAATGTTCTCTGGATTCTGACACTCCTTCAAATCAACATAAAAACAGCAGGTACAAACATTTTTTACAGATCCACCAAGAGAAAATAACTCACAGGTCGTATCAATACAAAGAAAGGTCTGACATCTTGATGGCCCAGAAAAACACAGAATTAATATAGTTTGAAGAGGACATTAACAGCTGTAAAGTTTGATATATATAAAAAGATATTTGTATGTGTATGTGTGCCTGTACGTGTTTGCATGCATGTGCGTCTAGGTGTATGCATACATGTAAAAGAACTAATCTCTTGAAAAGAGAAGCAAAACGCTATGAAGTTAGGTAAACCTCCATGGAGAGGTAATATTTGGCGTATAATCTCCCAAGTTATACATCTAAATACCCATTAATTTTTATTAGAAAAGTGTATGTCAAAAAGGGTGAGTGAGTAACAGACAGCAGTCTGTGTCCTGTTACCTCTATTCTAGTCTACAGTTGTTGGAATAGTTTGCTTAGCTCCCTAAATTTTGGTTGGGGATAGTAAGTTTCTTGTATGCGTTATCATTTTACTTAGCACACTTCTAAAGATTAATTAATCAGGATACATTAAGGTATTGTAATGTCCGTAACCACGCAAGCGTCAACGCCAGCCTCTATGCGAAGGGTGATTTTGTGCACTTTTTGTTTGTGGTCTGAACACTGCACTATTCCTTCCTTGCAGTGCTGATTGAATTCTACCACTCCCGTCTGTTTGTTGACCTTGTACTAAGCAAACTATTCCAACTGTAGACTAGATTAGGTACCAGGACACATGCTGCTGTCTACTCACCCACCCTTTTTGATATACACATTTCTAAGGAATTTTAATGGAAATTTAGATGTATAACTTGGGAGATTATATGCCAGATAGTATCTCTCCATAGAGGAGATACAACACTGATCTAATCGATCACTGTGTTATAAAATACCACTGCAAAATACCTGACTTCTGGACAACCGACTCAGAATCCAGCCAGTCGGACAGCGGTCCCAGCCACGGTCGTCCAACAACCCCTTTAGGCGTCCAACCCGCAGGGGGTGCAAGAAGAGGAAACGGCCCCAACAGGGGACCCCTCAAATGGAAACAGGTGTCGTGGCGCAAACAATAGACCCTCCAGTAGTTGTCAATATTGCCAACGTCCCTCTCCCCGAGGGCTGTGAATCCCTTTTAAATAAAGGACTTAATTTTGGCTTGAACGAAAAATTTTCACTTATCGGTTTTGAGAGCGATCTTTATAAGGCCATTCGGAAGATTAATCTCCATAAGTTTTTCTCTACACAGAAGAAAGCTACCAATGTTGGCACTTCGCCGGATGTCCATTATCATATTGGCCCTTTGGGATTTTTTCCTCCTACGTCCTTCAAAACTAGAGAGCAAGATTGTCTGCTTGATCTAGCATCCCTGGCAGATAACACCGCAAGCCCAACTCTCAATGCCACAGTATCTACAGAGGGTCCCTTCTTAGGTGGAAGCCCGTCTATGTTCTCACCACAGGTGACTCCGGGCAGCCCATTAGACCTGTTTTACAAAGCAGTGTTACGCAATGTCAAGGCTCTTTCCTATCCGCCCCCCGCCTCTAACCTTACGGATCGGAACGTCGAGCTTTGGCATGGCTCAAATCCAGACCTGACTTACTAGTACTCCGAGCCGATAAGGGCGGCCCTGCAGTGATCCTGACACAAGACTACTACCATTCAGAGGCTATGCGTCAGTTGCAAGATACTACTACGTACACTAGATTGGACAAAGACCCAACTCCTAGGATTAAGGAGCAACTACGTTCACTACTGCATACTCATGTGTGAACTGGTGTCATTGACTGCAAAACGGCTGAGCCACTCATCCCTGAGTCCCCCCAGATACCTAAATGGTATCTGCTTCCCAAAATCCACAAATCCCTGAGCCTGCCGCCGGGCCGTCCCATCGTCTCAGCGGTCGGCTCAGTGACGGAGGGTCTGTCTCAATATCTTGTTTGGGCTCTACGCCCTATTCTGTCATGTTTTGTATCGTATCTCAAGGACACTAACGATTTTTTGCAGGTTCTAGATAACATCCACTGGCTTTCAAACTACTCTTTGGCTTCGGTGGACGTTGAGAGCTTCTACACCTGCATCCCCCACGATGCGGGTGTGGAGGATGTCGATCGTATCCTCGATCGCCTGGGGAAACCTCTCATTTTCAGATGTTTTGTTCGGGATTCTCTTTTGTTTGTACTTTGCAACAACTGCTTTACTCACAGGGGAGATTGGTACCGTCAGGAGACCGGCACTGCGTTGGACACGCCGGTCTCCTGTACGTATGCCAATCTCTTCCTGGCACAATTTGAGTTGGATTTGATTTTTGCACCATGTAACCCTTTTATCACTGATATTGTTTCTTTCCATCGTTATGTTGACGATATTTTCGTTATATGGAAAAACACAGCAGTTAAGTTTGATGAGTTTGTTACTTTTCTGAACGAGAAAAATACCTGCAATATGTATTTCACTTCTTGTTTTGGTGGTGCTACTCTTGAGTTTTTAGATGTCATGGTTGAAGCTTCAGCTCAGGTCCTCCGCACTTCAGTGTTCCGAAAAAAAACAGCTGCCAATTCCCTTCTTCATTTCAAGAGTTCTCACCCACTACAAGTAAAAAATTCCATACCTTTTAGCCAGATGTTGCGCCTAAAACGTATTAATAATACTGAAAATGGTTTCCAGCACCAGGCCGCTTCTTTGAAACTACACCTTGAAGATAGGGGGTACCCTTAGTGGAGCAAGCATATACCAAAGCCAACGCCCGACAAAGATCCTCTCTTACCAAGTCTAGATCCAGTAGTCAATCCAAAAAAACCTTTAATACAGAAACTAAAAGATTCACCTTCGCATTGCAGAACAGTAATTTGAATGACACAGTGATGAGAATCATTAAAAACCACTGGTTTTTGTTGCAGCAAGATAATGACCTAAAAGTGGTGGCAGATCGCAAACCATTAATTACTTTTAGGAAGAATAAAACTATAGCAGACTCTCTAGCAGATAGTCAGGCCACTAGACCAGGGAACTGGCTCGACCGCTGCCTGCCGGAAGGCAACAAGCGGTGTGGCACATGCCAATATTGTCCTCAAATGTTAAATCTCGCCTTCATCAATTTAGGGGGCAGAGATTGTTACATTCGTGACTTCATTACGTGCAGGACGACTCATGTTATCTATGCCATCCTTTGCCCGTGCCACAGGTACTATGTATGTAAAACCAAACGTCCCCTATAGACTAAGTTTAAAGAGCATCAGTACTCTGTGCGCACGTGTAAGGAGGTCCCCCGGCTTATAGAGCACGTTCACACTGTACATTCAGGCGACACTAAATTGCTCTGTTTTATCGGCCTTGAGAGGGTTAATCCCTCAGCTACGGGCGCAGATAGACTCAAACTCCTTCTCAAACGCGAGACTGTATGGATTATGCGTGTAGACGCTACAGGACCCTGTGGCCTCAACGAGAGGAACGATCTCAATACTCTTTTATAATGTTATGCCACTTTTTAACCTGCATTGCAATCCATTGTAACTTTATTGATACTTTTGGAACTTTATTGTTCCACTTGTACATATGCACCTCCCCCTCACGTACACTCTGTTCCGAGCCTGACGAAGCGCCGTAGCAGGCGTGAAACATTGTTGCTCTCCTGTGAACGCACCTGGCTTTCCACCTTCCCTCTCCCCGCTTCACTTGTTCCGATGTGTCTGCAATAAACCACCACATCTGTGAAGTTGGTGAGTGCGAGACTCTGTGTCTTTACATTGCTATTTGCCTACTGCTCTTTCTGCCTCTGCACCGCAACTCAGTGGTTAGGACAGCATCGCTTACAGCTGCAGCCCCCCGTCCTCTCCGTCCTTATACAGTGTACCCATTATTGGTTGGTGCCAGTCGACATTTTCTCCACTTTGCATAAAATATACTACACTGAACTCTATGAGAGATCAATGTAGTCGTATTAGAAGTCCCTCAGGTCGACTTCTAATTAATGAAAGTGAAAAAAAAAATTGGATTTTGTTCATAAAAAGCCCCTTCCCTAATAAACATTTGAATCACCACCCTTTTCCCATTTAATATATAAAAATAAATTAACAAACATATTTGGTATCATTGCGTACCTCAAAGAGAAGGGTACTCATACTTTTTCCGACAAAATTAACTTCTTGGCTTGATGAACTGACATCTGTCACACTATCTCAGCCCTACTTGAGCTGTCTTCTAGTTAACTCCTAAAAAAACCTTGCAGCATGTGGTCCCCTCTGATTATGATCTCTCTGCCACAGCTACACTGAAACTATTAAGGGAATTCCTGTCACTTCTGGGCTTATATGGGGCTCATTTACGTAACTCCAACCGATTTCTAGGTGTTTGAACTGCTGTACTTTCCCAGGAGGCAGTTGGTGGCATTATTGTCTAAACTTTCTGAATGTGGCATGTGCTTGTAAGTGCTGACCCATCTCTACCACGGACCATATGTTTGGATCAGAAGTGTAGCTAGGCTTCATGGGAAACCATAGCTAAAAACGGTATGAATCCTGCATGGCTCCCTCTCACACATACTCACTTGGCCCGGTGTAGTTCCCTCAGCTTGGGAACTGTTGTGGGCCAGGTGAGTATGTGTATTGAGGGTCTGGGGGGGGGGGGGGGGGCTCTGGCAGGGCAGAAAGGCACAGCATAATTTAATTGTGAGCATTCATCACGAACACTCCCAGTTTATGGGCCAAGGGCCTGCGGGCCCCCTTATTGAAGGGCCCGCATAGCTATGCCTCTGCCTCTGGTACATAATAAGTTAAATACATATTAACAAGGACATACAGACATAATACAGGTTGAATTCTCGGCCCAGCCGTTCTCGTTCCCACTTCTAGTATAATGCATGGCAACTGTAGAAATTAAACAGTGGGATTTTAAAAAGTTACTGTCGTTATAACTTTCCAAATCTAATTCAATGGTAGATGTAATATAAAGCAAGTTTGCAATATACATTCATTAATATTTTCTTAGTTATCAAGGAAAACACGGCACTTCCTTTTTCTGACTTTGTTTCTCAAAGACTCAGAAAACAGGAAGTGCTGTGTTTCCCAGGTCATCTGGGATAACAGAGAGAAGGCAGTCATGTGATTGATAGACACAATGAGCCGTGACTCTCTGTAATGACCGGAATTCCTGTGTTTAGTCTGTTTTTTACAACCAGCACAAGTCAGAAAATCTGCCTTCAGGAGACTGGACCTGGATATCTGGTAAGTACAGCTTTGTTTTCAAGTATGATTAAAAAAAAAAAATTGTATGTATCAAACTTGCTTTATATTACATCTACTGTTGATTTCGATTTTGAAAGTTTTAACGTCAATGACACTATAAGTCTAATCATACATGCACTTGTTATTTTGTTTTGTTTTTACACATAAAGGAATATATCCTGAACTGTTTTTTTAAGACTTATCTTTCCCACAAGCAGCACCAACTTTCATAGACTCCTGCCCAAGAATAATTCTTTGCTCATGTTTATTAAATACTAGCACTTTCCTTATTAATTTCCCACCCTTTATAAATGGCGTTCATAGTTAAAATAATATTTCTACAAGACATTAGCAATTCCATTAAAAAAGAGAGAAAGAAAATAATTGCGCAATTTAATTTAGACAATTTTTGCGCTAAAAGATCTTTCATGGCTGGTGAATTTTTAAACCATTTTATTTTGCACATCGTGAAGTAGTCTGTGGAGAAATAATGCCAATTTAAGCCCTAACTATTTATATGAGCATTGCAAGGATAGAGACGATGGTAAATTAATCTTCAAGCAGCACAAACCTTCTTAAAATAGGTTTTCAATATGCTTTGGTAATGAACTATTGCTATCTCCGCTGAACAGACCTATTTGAATTACCAGGTCCAGAGTTGGTTAAAACATTTCCTGAAATTTCACTTCCAGAGAGGGAGTTTTTTCCCCCTTGTAATAGAAAACAAGACGCTGTCTATTTAGTTTCATCTCAACGAACGGAAATCATAAATCAGTCCTGACTGTTACATGCTTTCCTTTCCGACCTTCCTCCTGATAATCATAATGACAAGCTTCAAGGAATCAATCAATTTCCATAAAGGCATTAGTCTTCAAATTAATCTTACAATATTAAGGCTACAGATTAAAGCTGCAAGAGGGGGCAGGATATTTTTTTTTAGAATTATTTACTTTTTTTTCAAAATAGTTTCAGTGCATTAAAAAAAAAACACTTCCGACCTGCTGAAGCTAGAAATGCATAGCTATGATAAAAAAAAGAGTAATTTCTATGTATAAGTCCATGAGGTTTGGATTGAACAGATTACGGAGACTCCTCTAGTTATAATTGCATGTTCCGTTCATCTGCTGCTCTGTCACTCAAGAGTGTAACATCTGCATTAATAACCCTAATCATAACCTAGTCCTCACATCAAATTCTCATCTTCAGAACCACCTTTAATGTAACTTGTATCCTCAGCCTCACAGCTTCCTGTCTATTTATTTAGTCATTTTTTATATTGGTGTGTCGCTCTGACTGTGTTATAGCTTTATCTTTTTCATTTTTTTCCCTCCCTAAAGGTTTATAGATGATCTGAAAAGTGCTTTTGAATAGTTGCCTGTGTTAAGAATCAATGCCTTAATCTTTTATAGGTACAAATCATAGCTTTTTTTTAGCTTTTGTATCATTCCCATTAAAAACAGCCCCTCAAACACATATTAAATCAATCAAAGACAAAATTAAAGGGGGTGTCTAGCATCATAATTTGTTATGGGCTCCCATTGTCATAAAAATACAAAAAATCTATATACTCACCTTCCTGATCCTCTGCAATCCCGACATTGTCTAGTCCTAGCTATTTAGCACTTCCTGTTTTCATCTTGATGCACAGGAAATGCCTTCTTAAAGGGGTTTGCTAAGCTCTTTTTACTTGTCCCCTATTCACAGGATAGGGGACAAGTATTAGATCACAGGGTATCTGATTTCTGGCCCCCCCTAGACTGACACCAAAGCTCCTTTGTTTTAAATAGAGCCACAAGACCCACCCCTCCATTCATTCTAAAGATAGCCTAGTACAGCAATCGGATATCTCCAGCAATTTTATAGAGAATGAATGGATCGGCGGGTCTTGTGGCTTCATTCAAGGAGTTTTGGTGCTTGGTTATTAAACCCAAAAATGATAGTACAGTAATAACATAAAAATAGGTTCTATGTACCAGAAAAAGAAAAATTATTTGAGTAACCAAAAAGGAAGACAGTTAAAATGTTATACCCACATGAACTAAACCTAGTGATTAAAGGGGTTTCCCAGGCAAAACCTACTTATAACACTCTATCGGTACACTGCCAACACCCAGCACCTCCGACGATCAATTGTTCGACACATCCATTACACAGTGGGCAGAGCTAGCTGCTTCCAGCCCCCTTCCTTGTAAATGTCAGCACCCTGCCGATCGGTGACTCATTAGTTGTCATGGTTAGGAAAATCCCGGCACTCACCTAGTTAAGTTATTCTTGTTTATTAAGTGCAAAAGATCATAAGATACAGGAGGACATGTTTCGGCATGTAGCTTTCATTGGCTCTATGGAGCTCGACTAGGCAAGTAGGCATAGCATAACTCAACGAGGTGAGTGACAGGATTCTCCTTACCACAACTTCTGGGATGCTGCCTCGCAACAAGCACCACCACCACAAAGTGTCGTCTTCTCTACTACTCATGAGTTGTAAGTGATGGATAATGCATCAGCATGTTTCTCTCGAAACGCCCCTTTAACAGGAAGAAGTAGACTAGTCACAACTAGGGATGGTCTGAACCGAGTTCGTACGGAGTTCGTACGAACCTGAACCATCCGCAATGATTACCGCTGTCTGCCCGCTCCGTGTAGCGGGCGGATCCAGCGGGAGGAACTCCTGGAAAACTGGGATACAGCCATAGCCATAGGCTGTATCCCAGTTTTCTAGGCGGTCCTCCCGCCGATGCCGAGCATTCTGGTTCAGCCGAACCCGAACCTCGGCGGGTTCGGACCATCCCTACTCACAACCATAACTGGTTAAACATGGTTTACATTAAATTTAGTGTGAGAAAGAAGGTAATACACATTACATTTAGAACTGTTTGTGCAGATGTTTCTGCTTGTTAAAAGTTATCGGGTTAATATTGTCAGAGTTAATCCCCTCTGACTTTGGGAAGGTCAGGTGTTCTGCACTGATATGATTTCATCTGATAACATCATAACAGAACGATAATCCTCATTATGTTGTTGTGATTCATAGATAGTTCTTCCCTTCCTACGTATTTGTCATTATATTGACCACTAAGGATCCAAAGACAAGAATTATTAAGAAGAAAAATGGAAAGATGCTAGAAGTTCTGAAATTCTTTCTAGTTGTAATACTTACACCACCAGGGCAAAATATGCAAAGAGAAGGTTTTAAAGAGGCTTTTCAAGTTTGTTGGTTACTACTGTAAAACGAGCACTGAAATACTTGAGTGCTCATTACTCGAGTTATGGTGCGTTTACACAGAAAGATTATCTGACAGATTATCTGCCAAAGATTTGAAGCCAAAACCAGGAACAGACTATAAACAGAGATCAGGTCATAAAGAAAAGCCTGAGATTTCTCTTCTTTTCAAATCCACTCCTGGCTTTGGCTTCAAATCTTTGGCAGATAATCTGTCAGATAATCTTCCTGTGTAAATGCACCATTACCTATCCCATTTAAATTATTAGGAGACTCAATCATTTAACCACGTACTTCTGCTCGGCAGAGCAGAGGGTGCCTGTTTCACCTATTGAATTTTTTGTATATTGAAAGGATGTCGAAATGAAGTATACAAATATTAGAAGTAGTATTTGAACAGTTTTGGAGGTCCTTCCATTATAATGAATGACAATGCTGGGAGATCCGAAACCTTGTCCAGGTCTTATTGTTCAGACCCTAACCAATCATGACAACAAGCTTGGAGAGGACCGCGCTACTGCTCATTCCATTCCCACTCTGTGTCAGCTAACGTGCAACAGAGAACCAGGAGAAGAATGCACTTTACGCAGACTTCTCCCGTCTTTCTTCAGATTGGTCAGGATCTGAATACTCAGACCCAGACCAATCAAAACTTTTGACATGTCTCTGAGGACATTTCTTGTGTGAGAATTCTAGAGTAGGACCATGTCTCTGAGGACACCTTAAGGTGGTGACATGGTACACTCTGTTTGATCAAATGGTTTGCTAAGATCCTCATTTTTTAAATATCTATAGAGCAGGTTTTTATCTTGTGTATGCCAGGGGAAGTATATACAGTAAGCACTTGCACCTTTAGGTTGCTGTTACACTTCTTGTTTTTTGTCTGTACTTCAGCCACATGCAGCGTGCAGCCTACAGTGTGAACAGAGACATAGGAGTGCTTGCTGACTTTTTCTTTTTTCTTTTTGATGTCTCTCTGACATGTCAAAAAGGTTTTTTTAAATGACAGTGACACTTATAAATATAAATATATACGGTACTGCACATGCTGCTTCAGTACAATAGTGTTAATATTTAAACAGCACCCCAAGCACTCCTGGGTGCTTGGTCGAGCAACAAGCTCGATCAAGCACCCCAATGCTCACCTAAGCACTATGCTCAACCAAGCATGCTCGTTCAACACTATCAATTGAGCATCTGGGTGCAAATATTGGATCACCGAGGAGAGGAAAAACAATGGCTAGACAGATAAATCCAGATTCTACAGTATATTATATTTAACATAGTACATGAAATATGTGTTATATTTCTCTTTTAGGTCATGCAATATTAAACATTTTTCTATTGGAAAATGAAAGAAAACAAAAAAAACTTTTGCGCCTCGCTATGTATCTCCTCTCAGAAAATCCACCTAATGTGTTAACTACCTTCAATGAGAAAAAAGCCACTTCTCCTGCGGATTCTTATTAATTGGCCTGCACATTAGCAGGAATCAATCTGGCTACCATGTACAAGCATTACTAGTAGTGTTAGTAAGTGAAACAATTAATGGGCACATCCCTGGTGGTCTAGGGTGATGAAGAGATTAATGCCATTATAACTGTTGTCTAGTCCATTACTCACCTCTGCTGAGTTTCGGGTAGCTGAATTATTAAGCTTAAATGGTTGCTGTCATTTGAAAAACAAAAGTTCATATTCTGTATACAGTATATGTATTAAAATGTTGCCTATGTTAAAAAAAAATAAAATAATAATAATAAACTAAAATAAAATAAAAATATTTTCATTATTTGCATGTCCACTAGGTGTCACTATAAAGCAAAATAAGCTTTTGTCTCCTGGTTGTCCTATTCTCTCTGTCTATGGCAACTATACAGTGTATGGCTATGTTCACACAAAGTATATTTTCGTAAAACCGCGACACTGTGCAAGTAAGGCCTAAGAGTGTTACATTTTACTGTATTCAATGTAGTCAATGTAAGGTAAGGTGGTAGAATGGTATGATCATGTGACAGCCACTCACTCCAGCGGTCTCTCTATGGGGACAGTAACATCTTTAATGGGTGACTTTACTGCAAGTAAATTATTAAATATTAATGCAGTGCACCCTAAGGAATAAGAGCATTGGTTAGGCCAAATCATCTATCGTAGCTCTTTGCAGATCTTGAGATCTAGCCTGACTATCCTGCTTACATACCTGTAAATGCATCTTATGGATTCCCTCTTACGTCAGCACACACACTTCAGATTAATAACTGCAAGCAGCGGAGATAAAAAGCGATAACATGGTATTAAATCTTTTAGGTGCCCCTTTCTTTCATTTTTGCATATTTACCGTTTCCTAACTCCATATAATCATCTTAATCAAAATGGGATGAACTACTTAATTAGCCAGGTAGACTTTTGTTAATGGGAATGAATTTAATTAAGATTCATTTTTAAAACAAATTAAAAAAAATGCAATAAAGGAACCAGATGGTAAAAAAAAGTAAAGAAAAACCTTAATTAAAATTATCATCAACGCCACATCAGCTTTTCCCTCTTTAATTGCATTGTGTTTTATTTTATTCAAATGTTGCTTTCACTGACTTAAAAGAGCAAAAAACACGTCAAAAATCACGTGTGAAAAAAGGTGAAACTACCTCTCACCACTGCCACATAGATCACCTGGTTTCTGTGGTAATCCAACATGAAAAAGCAGACCATGCTGGAGATGGTAGGTACAGGAATCCAGATAATGTTATCTGGGTAGTGTAAGGCTATGTTCACACAATGTATGTTCCATAATTCCGCCGTGATTTCTGCGTCACTTACGTTGTGCTGCAGGCTTAGGAAATCCCGGCTGGAGTGTATACACATGGTATACACTCCGTCCTGTCCATGTCAGTTTTTTGCGGCCACTATTCAACGAATAGCAGTTGCAGAAAACCCTGTCAGTTCACACAATGGAGCGAGCGGCTCTGGTTGCACGCTCCATTGTGTGCAGTGGAAAGTTCTAATGCGGGCGAGCACGGATGCGCCTGCATCAGAACTCAGCGGGCTAAAGATCATCCGGCTGGTACTGCGGTGGGGATGATCTTTTCTGAGACCGGCCGTTCCATGACGCGGCTAGGTGACAACGTGTGAACATGGCCTAACACATTGAAAAACAGAATTAAACACACACCCCCTGCAGGTAAATACTCATCAACCAACAAGGCTTCAATACAGGCTCATAGTTGTGACCATGAGTGAGTGCTCGAATTAGAATGATACGGTCATCCCCTTACTCGATATGCAATTATCCACGCCATCCACAAACTTAGATGCTGCACATTCTATATATACAGTGATGTAGCTACTACTGATGGGTGAACATGTTTGAAATTTTCGTATGTTCGTATGAACATAATGCTAATTGTTCAAGTTCGCCAATCACGAACAAGTAGTTTGATGATCGGAATGGTTATTACGATAACCATGGTAAGTACATTTATCTTGCGATGTACACAACTGCAAGTTTCCTCCCACCAATTTGAAAGAGCCAATGAAGGTGTGAGGAAGGAAGGAAGGACATATCAGGTAATATAGTAGCCATGTTCGCTACTGGCATTACTGTGATTGGCTGTACGATTAGCATCATTACGTATTTTACATACATGCTATAGAAAACCCGATACTGAGGCAAATTTTCTCACAGTCTTTCCTGATTCTTGTGCCGTTTGGTAGGGAGAGTGAAACAAGCAGGGACAGCATCTGAGTTTAGTTAGACAGCAAAATTCACAGTGGTAGTTAGTCAGTGTAGGGAGGGAGTTGTGAAATTGTCAGTGATGTGGGGGGTGACAAAATTCAGCGTTTTAGCACTATAAGATTAATTTCTTAACCCTGTACCCGGCATCTCTACATGAATCCTCACAGCCTTGGCACTGCGGGGACAATTATTTTTAAAAACGTTGAAGGACAACATGATGATCAGCACCTCAGTTGATTGTTGTCTTTATTATAAGGAGTGGTATCTTTCCGAGTCAGCTTAATTTAGCAAATAAGCGCTGTATGTAATAGGGCCCTTAGACCACCCACTAGACTCCTAAGCTCAAGGATTTCAATCAATAAGTTACAGGATATACTAAATCTGTTTACCGAACACCATAAATCTGCTTAGCTCCTCCTCTATATAAAAGGAGGTCAGTAGAAAGGACAGCAATTTCATAGTGACTAGTGATGAGCAAGCATGCTCATCCGAGCTTGGTACTCGTTCGAGTATTAAGGTACTCGAAGGTGCTCGATGCTCGGATGAGCATCTCGCAATACTTGAGACAATAGCTTCTTCCTCTTCCTGCATGTTTGGAAGCTTTTTTTTCAGCCAATCATCATGCAGGAGAGTCTGTGGGAGCTCGTAGCATCTTATGGGAACCCTACATGTCAATAGCAGTGATTGGCTGGCCAGATCAGATGACCTGGGCATATAAGAATCTGGGTCGGCGGCGCTCGCCTCTCATGCATGCTGAAAGAGATTAGGGACAGAGCTGCTCATTGTCAGGGAGAACGTTAGGGAGAGAATTAGCGTTCCTGTAGGCAGGGATACAAGAACCCAACAGCCCTTGTAAGGGCTTAAAATTTTTATTTTTTTTGGAGTACTCCAGACTGCTGGCTGGGACTTGCAGTGCAGTTACCACGATCTTAGCTGCACACTGTGAGGATCTACTGCTGCCAGAAACAGTGTTAGAAAGGGAATTAGTGTTACGGTAGGCAGGGATACTAGACAAAGAACCCAAGAGCCCTTGTAAGGGCTTAAATTTTTTATTTTGTTTGGAGTACTCAAGGCTGCTGGCTGGAACTTGCAGTTCAGCAACCACGATCTTAGCTGCACACTGTGGTGATCGACTGCTGGCAGAAAGGGGGCAGCAGGTGTTGCATACCGACCCCAATGAAGTCCTCAGTACAATTTTTTTTTTTCTTTTGTGGCTGCTGCTGCTGCTGTTGAACATTGTATTGCTGTGATTTGTAGTAAAGCTGCATAGAACCTCACTGCTCATTGTCCTGTTTAAGAGGTGGCATACACCATAAAGCACCACTTACACACAGACTCTATACGACTACCTCCAAAAACCAATCTCACCAGTATCTGTTGTCCTTGCTCGCGTGTGCCTTGCCCATCTTGGTCTGGGTCAGCACTATTGTCTTGAGTCTGACCACCAGGCTGTTAGCCAGAATTTGGCATAATGGTGCCATTAGGCAGCCTCAGAGGCATCCATACATGCTGCCCCTGCTGTTTCCTGTCCATTTCCGTGGTGTTTCCATAATTTTCTGAGGTTGACAGGTTTTTACGCAACCTTCCCTCTACCGAGCTTGGGTCCCCTGCAAAAATGCTCACGTTTCCCATTGACTTCAATGGGGTTCGTTACTTGAAACAAGCACCCGAGCATCGGGAAATATTTGTCTCGAGTATCGAGCACCCGAGCATTTTAGTACTCGCTCATCTCTAATGGTGACATGATTCCATTTAAGGATGCTATCTAGTCTGGTACGTAATTATGCAGTGATATTTGTTTCATCATTTTCACCTACAGATTCTGAAAGCCATATTTTCTTTCTAGTTTGGTACTTAATTATGCAGTGATATATTTTTCTCTATAATTTCCATCTACACATTTTGAAAACCATGCTGTTTGTTTTCCCCTATCAATTTAGCCATGTGAGATTTTTAGGCAATGACGTAATGTTTTAATTATTCTACTGTTCACTATGTGGCATAAATCATGTGTTGATTTATTTTTATTATTAATTTTGTGTAATAAAGTTAAAATACTATTTTAGGATGAACTATAGTGTTATTGGTACCATTTTAGGTTACATGAAACTTAATATTCAATTTTTCTTTTTCTTCTTTTTTATTGAGATGCCTATGGAGACCCATGGAGTCAGACATTAATAGTTTATCTGTAAAAAAAATATATATATTCTTTAGAATGTGCCATTGACACCATTCTATGGCCGGGCCGATTCCGCCGTCTGTTAAAAGAATAGACATATAGTTACATAGTTAATACGGTTGAAGAAAGACACATGTCCATCAAGTTCAACCAAGGGGATGGATACAGGGAAGAGGACAAATGATGATAGGTTCCATACATATGCATTTATATTATTTTGGTCTAAGAACTTGTCTAAGCCTATTTTGAAGCACTATACAGTCAGTTCTTTCGACGGAACACGGAATCGGAATCTGACACGGGCAGATATGCGTGCCGCCGTGAACGGGTACGAGCTACGGCATTCGCCGGTACTTCTCCGCGTTGTGAACCTACCCTTTGAGTGAAATTTGAGTGGAATGCAAGCGGAATTGAAGCCTTATTAACTTCTATAGGATTCTTCTAGCAGAATCTGCCCTTTGGGCATAAAGCAGATCCGCGGAAGAAAATTCTGCTGTGTGAACAGAGCAGAAATCCCATTGAACTCAATGACATTGTTCTCTTCATATTTTACAGAATTTCAAATGGAAATTAAGAGGGGATTCTGCTTCAAATTCCTCGCCTATTCCTCAGTGTGCACAAACCCTGAGGTTTCATAGTTAGTCAAGAAGACCACCAGACTACGGAATTCTCACGTATAACTTTCTGTGGATTCCGCTGCTTTGTGCTCCCGCTCTCATCTCTGCCAGTCCCATAGACTCCATTCTATGTTCAGACAGATTCCCCCATCCACTGAAAGAATTGAGAGTGTGTTCAGACTACGGAATCTGTGCAGAGATTCTGTCCAAGCATAGAATGGAGTCTATGGCACGAGCTGAGAGTCAACCGGAAGCATGCAGAGGCGAGAGCCAGAATCCATGGGAACTCCTCTGCGCAGATTGCCCAATGTGAATGCACCCTAACACCTTGAAAGAGGTGGCCTGGAGGAAAAGAAAAGTAAGAAAAAATGCCAGTAAGTGTATGTTCAGACATTATGAACATAATAAGCTTGTTCAAGCAATTGTAAAGAACTCATTATATGTTTTTATATTATATGGTTTTGACTTTTTTTTGTTTGTGAACTAGTATAGTAAAGGTTCTTACTATTTTTATTCATTTTTATTGATTTTATTTTTATTTTTTATGTTTTACAAATGTAATAGAGTAAGTCAATGTGTTAATAACTACATATTTGGAAATGAGGCATATGATAAGCTTGTTAAAGCAATTGTGAAGAAATCGTTATAAGAAATGTAAAGTTTATAAAAATATACATTTAAAAAAATACATATTTAACATCTCCATTTTTACTCAAGTACAATCTACGGGTGAAAATACTATTTTTTATTTGTAAGATTTTTTTTTTTTTTGTTACTTCTGAGAACACAACCAGTAAGTTAGATGTAATTTGCAAAAATTAAATAGAAAAAGCAAACGATGTGCTAGATCATAAAAATATTCATGATTTTTTTTCCTGCTCTTAAATACACCACTTTAACAAAGTAATCCCTTCACACTTGTCATTTTCAACAGACCACAAATAGTCTTCATAATTTTCAAGTGAATACGAAATAGGAGTTCTAATTAAAAAGATGATGTTTAGAAGGTTAAATTATTTCCCTATACCACTTGTATTCATCACAAGGATAGACTTTAATTAACAAGTCTGTCATATTAGCAGTGGAGTTTAGTGTATGGCAGATCCAAATCAAAATAGCTTAAAGAAGTATTTTCATTTTTTTTTCCCTCCCTCTTTTTTTACTATCCCATAGGGATTACACGTTAGAGAAATAATTAATTTGGAAGGTTTTGCTAGCATCTGCCGCTTGTGATTGAATATTTTTAATACAATGTCATAAACAAATTGAGGACTTCAATTTAAAGGAAAATTAAAGTGGCGGCGGGTATGTATTTTTTTTTTCCTTTTTTGTTTTTAGCAAGAGCCTTTTCTATGGTCTTTATCCATTTTGTAGCTGTTAGATTGTGTTTATAGCTAAATATAACACATCACCTCTAGGTACATGTATGTCTCCTCCATCTATATATAAATATGCAGTAACATTGTACATGAATAGCAAGGGTTTAAGGTCTCTGCCCCTCTACAGCACCAAGAACAGGTCGGGTGCCCATCTGTCAGACATCCAAGCACTATACAGAGATAAAAGTAGTGATGTAGTGTCTTTTTAGACATCTGCCATCTATGTTTTAGACCATGCAGTGTCTACAAAACACCACAACCGCTATTGCATCTGCCACTGTTTTTTCCCAGTTACAGTACAAGAGTAAAAAGTAAATTGAAAGTTAATTTACCAGAGAGATTTTTCATTAGATAGATAAATAGATAGATAGACAAATAGATAGATAGATAAATAGATAGATAGATAAATAGATAGAGATAGATAGATTTTTTTTTATGTGTATAAAAAAAAAGTTATAATGACCAAAATGAGGAAGGCCTCTTTACAGTTTAATTGAGCCAGAATGTAGCAAGCTAAAAATTATACCTTTCTCCAAAATAATTGCTATACAAATGATACAACAAAAAACTCAGTATGTAGTAAAAAAAAAAAAAAAAATACTGTAGTGGCTACAATACTGGGACTATTACAGAAGGGTGAATTTGTTTGAATTTGATGTATGCTCTTGTGAAAGTGGTAAAAATTTGAAAATCACAAAAAAATGGCCATCTCTGTTACCGAACCTCCTTATATAGAGGGGGAGGTGCTGACATCACAGAGGGGCCTGCAGCTGATTGGACAAGCACTAGGGATTAGGTATGGTTTATCCTTTTCTCTCACCCAGTGATTCTCCACAAAAGTTATACAAATCACCAATATGTACTTATTACGGGAAATGCTTATAAAGTGCTTTTTTTCTCTGCACTTACTACTGCATCAAGGCTTCACTTCCTGGATAACATGGTGATGTCACGACCCGACTCCCAGAGCTGATCGGGCTGTGGCTGCTGGAGAGGATGATGGCAGGGGGACACTGAGGGACACAGGGCACTGGAGGGACACTGAGCATCCCCCTGCCATCATCCTCTCCAGCAGCCACAGCCCGCACAGCTCTGGGAGTCGGGTCGTGACATCACCATTTTATCCAGGAAGTGACATCACCATGTTATCCAGGAAGTGAAGCCTTGATGCAGTAGTAAGTGCAGAGAAAAAAGCACTTTATAAGCATTTCCCGTAATAAGTGTATATTGGGTATTTGTATAACTTTTGGGGGGAAAAAATACAAAACAATACTCCAATAAAAAAATTTGCAGGACTTCTTGTTTAATAAATTGGAGGGAATTCGGTTGGCAGAACAAAGCGAATTGACAGCCAGACTAGCAGCAAATTTTAATTTGCCAGATTAGTTTTGCTCATCTCTAATACATATATATATATATATATATATATATATATATATATCTTAGAGACAGTAAACTGCCTCAAGCTTCCAGAATCTTAAAATGTTTGCAATGTTATTCTCCACCTTCTAAGAGCCATAACAGTTTTATTTTTCCACCCACAGGGCTTGTTGGTGTTTTTTTTTTTTTCTTTTGGCTTTTTCTAAAAAAAATTTATGATGCATAATTTAAAAAAAAATCAGCAATCCTGTTTTTTTTTCCACTCGTTTACACTGTTTACCATGTGGGAACAATAATGTTATATTTTAAGAGATCGGACAATTCCGCACACTACAATATATAATATGATGTTTTTTATTTATATATATATATATATATATATATATTTTTTTTTATAATGGGCAAGGAGGTATATTAAACTTCTTTTTTGGGGGGTGGGGGTTATCAGGGTTTTAACACTTTTAAAACATTATTTTATTACACTTTTTTCACTTTAAAACATGCAATCAATAGATTGCTGATACTGATCTATGATATGCCACAGCATAGCTGTGGCGTAGCTACCATAGAGGCAGGGTAGGCAGCTGCTATGGGGCCCGTGCAGGAGGGGGCCCCCAGGAAAGAAGTTAATTGGCTCCCTGCTCTACCATCAATCTTGTGGCTCTGTGGATTCTGCCTCTGGCCACAGGAGATATTATTTCTTGGCCACATCACGCACGGGGGGGGGGCGTTCAATTTTTTGCTATGGGGCCCCGTGAATCCTAGCTATGCCCCTGCCATCAGTTATTGTATGACAACCTTAAAGGGCTGCTGGGTCCCCACTACGTTTTTGCAATCTTTTTTTTTTTTTCATTGCAAAAACCTAGCCTTACCCAGCGAAAATCTTTTTTTTTTCTTTCAAATCAACTGGTTTCAGAAAGGCATATAGCTTTGTAATTTACTTCTATTTTAAAATTTCAAGTCTTCCAGTACTAATCAGCTGCTGTTTGTCCTGCAGGAAGTGTTGTTTTCTTTTCAGTCTGACACAGTGCTCTCTGCTGACATCTCTGTACATGTCAGGAACTGTCCAGAGCAGTAGTGTTTTTCTATGGGGATTTGCTACTTCTCTGGACAGTTCCTGTCTCAGACAGACATGTCAGCAGAGAGCACTGTGTCAGACTGAAAAGAAAACAATTTCCCGCAGGACATACAGCAGCTGATAAGTAGTGATGAGCGAATACTGTTCGATCTAATAGATATTACATCGAATAGTAAGGTATTTGATAGTATCGAATATTATCGAATAGTACGCCAAATATTCGATAAATATTCAATGATCGTTCAAATCCCCCTTCCCTGTTTTTTTTAGCCAATCAACATGCAGGGAGTCTGCCACAGCCCCTTGGTGTACGTAGCATAGCAAGAAACGAGAATAACAGTGATTAAATGGCATAGTCACATGACCCACTAACATATATACACATCCCCTGCTGTTATGCCCTCAGATGCGATTTGGTAGTAAAGGAGAGAACTTGGAGAGATAGTGATTAGCTTTTGGTTCAGCAGGAGTTAATTAACCCACAACAGTCCTTTTCAGGGCTCATCAAACAGTTCAGTTCAGGAGGGTGCTGAGGACTAAAGGATTAATATTAAAGAGTAGTGCAGGCAGGCTGCTGTGCTACTGTATAGGCCCTAGTCCACCGGACGATTATCGTTCAGATTATCGTTAAATCGTTCGAATCTAAACAATAATTGTTCGGTTGAAATGCGGTTAACGATTAACGACCGAACGAGAAATCGTTGATCGCTTTATAAGACCGGGACCTATTTTTATCGTTGCTCGTTCGCAAAACGTTCCCAAATCGTTCGCATTAAATAAGACATCATTCGGTCATTCGCAATAGATACGAACGCAATAGCGAAGAAATAGCGAAGAAAAAACGATCACAATCATAAGTAACGATTATCGTTCCATGGAAATGAGTGAACGTTTTCAGGTCTTTCGCAATAGCGGTCGTTTGAGATCATTAATCGTTAACGATTATGCAAACGATAATCGTCCGGTGGAATAGGGCCCTAAGGCACTCTGTACACCAAGTGCTTTGTGCTCCTGATATTTGCTAGAGTGCTAGATCTAAAAAAAAGCGAGTAGTACGTGTGTTCATCCAGTGCTACGTGCTGCTGTCATGCATAAATACAAAGGGTAGTGCAAGCACTCTGCTCACCAAGTGTTTTGTGCTGCTATGTGCTAGACTGCTAGATCTAAAAAAAAAAAAAAAAAAAAAAGAGTAGTACGTGTGTTCCTCCAGGGCTACGTGCTGCTACATCATACATTAATACACAGGGTGGTACAAGCAGGCTGCTGTGCTACTATAAGGCACTCTGTTTACCAAGTGCTACGTGCTACATAATACAGCCGACCAGCTGTACCTATAAAATATTCATACACCCTTTAATAACCAGGTAATTCACCTGTATGCACCTACATGCAATTTTTTGGGGGGCTCACTGCAATTTTGGAGTGTTAGATTTGTTGCATTGCAGTGGTGTTGGTATCATTTCCTGAGGTGGACTTGGTGAACCTCCAAGTGGTCGAATAGATCTTTTTCAATAATCAAATACTTGTTCCCATAGACTTTAATGGGATTGAATATTCGATCGAATAGTCGAATATCAGGGAGATATTCGTACGAATATCGAATGTTCGAATATTTCGCTATTTGCTCATCACTACTGATAAGTATTGGAAGATATTTTTAAATAGAAGTACATAATATTTAAATTATCTAGATATGGCCATCCCATTCAATCCATGCAAACCTGTACTTACTCAAAAATGAGCAACTCTATACTTTTGATAGATTTGTATTAGCTTTTTCTGGTTACTTTGTGTACTGCTTTGCAAAAACTTGGCTCAGTCTATATACTCATCATAATTTAGTTAAAAGAAAAGTTGGAACATCACCCCTATGTACTGCGAATGTACTTCCCATAACAATAATAATAATCATAGTACAAAACACATATAAACCATAGGGCAATTATTTAGCTTTTGTTGTTTTTGCTGTATTTCTTTGTATGCGTTAATAGCTTCCATTTTAATAAGTTGTTGCCTGGCTTAAAACCCATTGGAAGATTTACGATGTCATTTGAAACGGGTCACTGCCAGTTCTACCATTCATAAGTACATATACATACTCTTAATAGACTTAATACAGAAGCAGAAAAGGCATAAAAGAGCCGCATGAAATATTTATGTAACTACCAACATTTTCTTGGAGTCTCTAACTGAGGAACCTTTGCTAACAGCAAGAACATGAGGTTATTCCTTCCTCTTCTCTGCAGGGCATAATATGTACACTGATGCTGCCTTCTCTGCCCCGCGCAATGATTTTTACACAACCAACAGATTGCTGTACTTCAGATTGGCACAGAAGAATCTACTCTTAACAATATGACCTTCCGGCTATTGTTATAGAACGAGACTTCTAAATATCTTAGATTTTAAACGAAGAGATTTTCAATATTTTAAAATAAATTTTACTTCTCGAATTTTTTTTCCCCTTTGCCCGGAGATAATATTTGGTTTGACGGTAGAGCAAGGGAAGGAACTAGCGAGCCTGAAAAGTTTTATACTTTTGGAACTTTGACAAAATCTTTTCTTAAAATAGATTTATACACTTTGTAGAAAAGAAAAATGTCTACAGAGAAGTATATGACAGGGCATATAGCCAAAGTTGTATAAACACAGGGATGATTCATGGTGTTGTGTGGGTACAAAAGCTGAGCAATGGATATATATATAGTTTTTTTTACAGGTTGCCATTAAGTTGATTTCAGCTCTTGGTGACCATGTGAACAGTGTTTCGTCTGTCTTCAGTCTTCTCAATGGCATGTTCATGATTTTTCTTGTTGTAGACATCCGTCTTGTAGCCGGTACGCTCTTCCTTTTTTCCAAGCAAAAGTTTCTTAGGACACAATAAAGCCAACGTGTTCACTTTGAACCACTTCATGGAGATATGGCCTTTGCTTTAGCTCCATATTAAGGCTATGTTCACACAACGTATGTTTTGTATAAATTACAGTCGTTGTTACAATTTGCAACAACGGACGTGATTTATACAAAACATATGTTGTATGTGAATGGATGGAATCCCAGCCGGAGTGTATACACATAATATACGCTCTGGCCGGAATTCCATCCGGCCACACAAAAAACTGACATGTCAGTTTTCTGCGGCCACTTTTCATTGAATAGCGGCCGCACAGAACCTTTCAGTTCACACAATGGAGCGTGCGGCTTCGGCCACATGCTCCATTGTGTGCAGCTGTGAATTGGAATGCGGGAGCACACGGATACGCCCACATGCAAATTCAGCAAAAATGAAGATTATCAGGCCGGTACTGCAGTAACGGCCGGGATGATGTTCAGTAACACCGCCCGTTCTGTGACCCGGCCAGGTCACAGAACAGCCGGTGTTATACATAGTGTGAACCCAGCCTAAAGGAAGAAAAGAAAACAGCAAAAGTCCTACCTGTTTTGCTTTCTGGCACTCCACTCCTTCCCTCTGACAGTCTCTGGTAACAACTTCTCAGACGAGAGGGGGGTGGGAGCATGTTGTAGCATTCCATGCAGGCGAAGCCTACAATGTCCAGTAGCTTACGCATGTTGCTGCGACATCGGTAATATCGGGAAGCTATTGATCATTGCCTGCAAAATGCTCCCATCTTGGAAGTTATCATCAGAGATGGTCAGAGTCAGGAAGTGGAGTGCTGGAGAGCAGAAAAGGTAGGACCTATTCTGCTCTCTAAATAACCCCAGCCTGTGCATCAGCCTCCGATATCTATATTAGCTCTGAGCTGGCTTAGATTTCCACCATAATTTATGACTACTTCCAGGCGTAGGCCATAGTAAATCGGCCACACACCTTGGCGCTCTTCAGTGAAAAGTGGTCGGAGTGATGTCACTGCAGTGTGCTGCCTCAATATTCATCAGAAGGCAGCGGGTGGAGCGAAAATGAGAAGGCAGCAGACAGAGAGGGTTAGTCCCACCCCAGCTGCATCGAACGGCCTAATATAAATATTAATGAAAAACAAAATTTTATAAAAATTATGCTGGTAATAAAGGTCAGCATAATACACTGAAAACATTGAAAGATGAAGAAAAATATCTTCATTCTCGGTAGCCCCAGCCCTGTGGAGTCTTCTAATCTACTGTTAGTTTACCTTTAATGTAGGAGGAAGGAACCAAGGTTGCACATTTAAAAAGTATCTTTATTCCATAACAGTCCTTATAACAAACAACACATTGGCAGACATGAAAATAAGCTAAACATATACATGTCTACATTAAATACAATTAAAAAGGAAAAAGCTACTTTGTCCTGCTATTCATAAAGCAACAGACACGCCATGTAAACAACAATGACCACAGACTGGTTGCCTGGCTTTCCAAGGCTCCTGAGGAAGCCGTAGGTGAAATGTGTGGGGTACTCTATCCCCATACACTCAGGATATAGCATTATCCTGCAGTGTCCTTCCACACATTGCGGTTGGGGTTACATTGGGTGTCTGTTGCTTTATGCATAGCAGGGCAAGGTAGCTTTTTGCTTTTTAATTATATTTAATGTAGGCATGTGTATGTTCAACTTGTTTTCATGTCTACGATTGCATTGCTTGTTATAAGGATTGTTGTAGAATAAATATACTTTTTTTAATGTGCATCCAGAATATATGCATGTACCTTTCTTCTGGACTGGTTTTGTACATTGTTGACATGCACAGGTGGTGCCCGCTCTTTTATTGTTATGCGGATATTTTTCGAAACAGTAAAGACTTTCATCCATTCACCTCATGTAATTATACAGAATGAGAATATGTAAACTGTCCCTGTGTGACAGAGTAAGCATAGCCTTGTTTATTCTCATGCTGTCATTAGGAAGCAATTGGAATGTAACCATAGAATAGAATGGTCCTTATTTGCTTCCTTAGACTTAGATAGTTTATAGCATTCATCTTTTTTGGGGGGAACGTTTTTTATGTTTCTTTCAGTATGGGTTATGCTGTGACCTGGGGTTGCTAGATGGGTGTGGGTGAGCAGTGGGTGAGCTGGTGTTTTACTTGGACTCTTGTTATGGTGGCCAGGAGATGTAATGCCCACCCCTGGGTACACTGGCACTAGGCTTTGGAAGGGTAGCACCTGGTGTGTGTAAGTGCAGTTGCGGCAGAGAGTTATAAGCACAGTCAGAGGCCTTGCCTAATAAGTGCCGAACTCTTACAGGATACTTGTAGTGTGACTTGTGTAGAAAAAGAAGCTCGTATTCACAGTCAAGATAGAAAATAGAGAAGAAGAAGAAGACCACCTTATGCCAGAAGATCCCACCAAGTGTAAGGTCTGGTAGTCAAGTCTCAGGTTTTAACGACTGGGTATAGCTAACCTCTCAAGATTTCTCAAGTAGGTTAAGCAGGTTTAAGTGGAGTACTTCAGCTTATGCTCTTTGCCCCACTACAGACTAATCCCAGTTTTCTTCAATAGTCCAGACTAGATCTGTGTTGGTTATCAATGGCATAGGCAAGGTGTACCCAGGTGACAGTTACCCCACCTTTGGGGGATCACTGCATACTTGTGATCTCGCAAACTCTTACAAAACTAACTTCTGTCCCTCTCCAACTGCAACTCACTGACTAGAAGCCCTCCCACCAGGAACCAACTACCCTATGAAAGGGGTGATCGGGACTAACCTCCTATTGGTGGGGAAAGTGCTGAAAAGAGTGAGGTGTAAGGGTGTGAAGCATGAGGCACCCAGGCTGTTGATTGGATGACACAAAACAGTAAAGAACACACAAGTTAACCATTTAAATTTCAGCTGTGCAAAGAAATAGGGGAGAGTCAAACACCAAGAGACGTGGTTTAGCAGAAATTGATTCTATGAAGCTTATGTGCTCCCCCCTCCAAGTATAGCATTTAGTGGTGGTCTTAGCATCCCCAAGACCCTCAATTATAAAAACTTTTGATAAAAACTTTTGATAATTCTCTATAATATATGAAAAGTTTTATAAAATGACAGTTACACTTTAAATTTGAAATGAATGGGCATGAGACAAGAAAAGTATAAATTCACTGCAGGTCTAGTAATCATAATACGAAAGCTTTTTATAAATGGTTATTAGCATTAGGCAATGGTTTTGCAATTCTTTGGAGGGGCAAATGTTAACATTCATCTTTACAGTTTAGAACAGGTATATCATTAGTATGCTGCATATGCCTTTTTATGTGACTCAATATATTTGGAGCTATTGACGCTATTTATATATGTGTCTTTCAAGTAACAGTGGCAAGCAATTTAGTTGTCAAAACAGACTACAATGCACAGATCATGCAGACTGGTAAGTGGATTTAATAAGGATGCTTGAATGGTATAGAATAATGGTAATAATGATGGTCAATATATTAACTACAGAAGTAACATGAAGAGGTTTATTTTCAAATGAATGTAAGGAAAAAGAAGCGGAAAATATATGCTAGTATATGTGATGGTGATAATATTATTATTAGTTTTGAATAGAGATGAGCGAAGTGAATCTGGCAAATTCCCATTCGCTGCGAATCGGGCATTATATTTGCTTCAAAGTGATTTGTGAATTTGCCAGATTCGCTTAGCAAATTCACTAAACATGGCGGCCGCACATGTTATCTTACAGAACTGTCTTTTGGCAGGAGCAAGGGGTTTTCCATTCAGCTGCTGACCCCACTGTGATGTCAGAAACCCCTCCTCACCCTGTATATAAGGTGACTGGCTTCCTGGAGGCAGCCAGTCGTCTGTGTATAGTGGATAGCAGGTTGCAGCAGGCAGTTGGAGCAGGAGGGGGGATTGTGGCTGGTTTTCTGTGGGAGCAGTGAAGCCATTGTCTAGTATACCAAGTAACTGGGTGACTGTTGTTTATTATACCAAGTCACTGGGTGCTGGGTGTGCATTATGGGAAGTCACTGGGTGCTGGGAGTGCATTATAGGAAGTCACAGTGAACACAGTGTCCATCTTAATACCTCACTAGGTGTTCATTTACCAATGCCCACTGCTGTCCTGGGAGAACATTGATATTATGCCACTGATACACCAACTGATATTATGACACTGTCACAGCAACAGCTGTTGAATATGTTCCTACTCTGTAATAGTCCTACTGTAGCTACTATAGTTTGCCTGTTAATAAAAATTTGTATTCGATTCACGAATAATCCTTTGTGAAAACAAATTTCCGAGTGATTCAGAAAATCCCGAAAAATTGTAATAAAAAGCGATCAAAAAGTCGTATTTGCGCAATCAAGGTACCGATAGAAAGAACACATCATGGCGCAAAAAATGACACCTGACACAGCCCCATAGACCAAAGGATAAAAGCGCTATAAGCCTGGAAATGGAGCGGTATTAAGTGACATATATTTGTTGACAATGGCTTGAATTTTTTACAGGCCATCAGATACAATATAAGTTATACATGTTATATATCGTTGTAATCGTAACGACTTGAAGAACATATATAACAAGTCAGTTTTACCCCAGGGCGAATGGCGTAAAAACACATTTCCCCCAAATAAACAAAATGCGTTTGTTTTTTTTTCAATTTCACCACACTTAAAAAAAAATTCTGGTTTTGCAGTGTACGTTATGCAAAAATTCAGCCTGTCATTGCAAAGTACAATTAGTGACGCAAAAAATAAGGGCTCATGTGGGTCTCTAGGTGGAAAAATGCAAGTGCTATGGCCTTTTATACACAAGGAGGAAAAAACGAAAATGCAAAAATCGAAATTGGCTCTGTCTTTAAGGAGTTAAAGCTGTAACTACCTTGTGCTGTAAGAGATTGTGTTTGTTGGATTGATTAGTAACAAGTAAAAATTAGTAAAAAGTTGTTTCCAGAATCTTAGTGTCAGAAGTCATTTTTTTCACTCTGTAGGACGGAAACTAGTTTTGCTTTATACTGAACCAATCGGATAGCTTTCCCATTCCATACCCTAATCGTTGTCTTTACTTTACTGTACTATTTTACAATGATTTTCATTGTCATCTGATACACATGCTTAAATTTCTCCAGGGTTTCTAACCACTGGAAATAAAATAGCAGCAAGTATCGAGACCTATACAGAGGCTGTAAGAATTCTGCCGTTACTTTGCAAATTGCACAACATGAATGAAGCTTTAAAATAAGTAAATTTCCATATCAATTTATTGCAAAGTCCTGAGTGTATGTGTGTGTATGTATATATATATATATATATATATATACACACACTCCAAGACAGATATTACCAATAACACCAGCATATAGGAAGTGAAAATATTATCACCATATATATTACCGCCATACTGTTACTGTATACTGAGACCAATATTGCCAATAATACAAGTATACAAGGGGCAAATATTACCGCCACACCACAACCACTACCATCACCACCACATTGTTACTGACCAAAACCAGTATACTGAGACCAATAAAACACAGTACCGGATAACAAGTAACAAATATTACCACCACATACTGACTAACACCGCCACATACCGACTAACACCGCCACATACTGACTAACACCGCCACATACCGACTAACACCGCCACATACTGACTAACACCACCTCTGCTACTGAATAAGATCCACTGTACACAGATCACTATCACCTTATACACTCATATAGAGGTGGAAGCAGCTCCACACAGGTTGTATACACCATATAAATTACAGCGCAGATATATCAGGTGACTCACAGGGGACGTCTTCTATGATCGGAGTTCTTTCCTTTTCATCTTCTTCTCCATCTGTCCTGGGCCGTTATGAGAACTTCTCCGAGCCACGAATCCACAGAATCTGCCAGACAGACATATTAGTCTCCTCACACTGACACCATCCTCATCTCTATACACACTGCACATCTGTACTGTCCCCTTTACACCCTCATTTGGTGGGTAGCCCCGACTCTATGTGACCCCCTTATAGTATATATAGATTGCCCCCACTGCATGTTGCACCCCCCTTCCCTTATAGATGGCCCTCTTCCCTTATAGATGACCCCCTCCCCTTATAGATGACCCCCTCTACCCCCATTATAGATGCCCCCTCTCCCCCCCCATTATAGATGCCCCCCTCCCCTTATAGATGACCCCCTCTACCCCCATTATAGATGCCCCCTCTCTCCCCCCATTATAGATGCCCCCCTCCCCTTATAGATGGCCCCCACTCCCCCCCTTGAAGATGGCCCCCTCTTCTCCCCCCCTTATAGATACCCCCTCCCTTTATAGATGGCCCCCTCTCCCCCCCTTGAAGATGGCCCCTCTTCTCCCCCAATTATAGATGCCCCCCCCTTCTCTTCCCCCCATTATAGATGCCCCCCCCCCCTTTCCTCTATGCTAAGCAGTATTTAAAAAAAACAAACACACAAACTCACCTGACAACCCGCTCCCCCGGCGATCCTCTTCTTCTTCAGGCGCTGTCCCCGGCTGATGCGCGGCTGTGCAAAAAATGTGTTTGGGCCCCTACCTATTCTTTTCTCAACCTTTCTGCCTTAAAGCCGCACACATATGTACGCCCAGGTATCCGGTACATGTGTCCTAGTTTCTCGGGAGGGCCCTACAGCACAGCACAGATGCCAGGTCCCACTAAAGAACTGTACTGTAGTCTGTGCAGGCCCCAGAGTGGGAGTGGGATACCTGTGGCCAACCAATAGAACTGATTATGGGGGGCACCCAAATAAAATAAAAAAAAGCGACATGCTGACCTGGTCCCATCCCGTACTGATGTATCTGTGACCACAGCTCCCAGAATATCAATAACTGTATCTCTTAGAATACGTTACAGTTATGAAGCTCTCAGAGAATGCTGGGAGTTGTAGTTTCCGAGGGGACAACTCCCTTTTTCATCTTTTTTCATGTGTACTTCAAATCCCAGCATACCCAGAGGGCTCCAGACAGCAGTAAACTCTGGGAGTTGTAGTGTTTGCAGCTGTAGTACTTGGAGGGTCCTAGGTGCATTATACACTGGATGCTGTGTGGGAGATTGGAATATATAGCTCAGTGTGTGGACATGGCCCCAGAACAGCACTAATAGGGGATAGAACAAATGGGCCCTTAATCACTGTGGGGCCACAGGTGGGAGACATGTACTGTATGTGGCTGCACAGGTGGGATCCATGTACTGTATGTAGCTGCACAGGTGGGATACATGTACTGTATGTGGCAGCACAGATGGGATACATGTATTGTATGTGGCAGCACAGATGGGATACATGTGTGTGTGTGTGGGGGGGGGGGGGGGGGGGACTCTGTGCTTTCTCTTACACAGTCCACCCTCTATCTTCCAGCAGCCTGTGCCTACATTTGCCCTGCTCATTCCTTCATGCTCCCTGTAGTCTCTGCTAGCCCTTGTGTTTCCTATCCTCTCCATTCCTGCTATAATGTGCCTGCACTCACACTCAGCTATACACACTGCTGTTATAATGTGCCTGCACTCACACTCAGCTATACCCACTGCTTCTATAATATGCCTTACACTCAGCCACTCACACTAATGTATAGACAAGTCTCTGTCACCGTCCTCCTACACAGCTTACTTCCTGATTGGTCAATGCCGAACACACCCCTTCCCCATTGCTGTCATGTGACCACACAAACTTCTTACAGCAACCCTGCTTTTCTATTCTAGCCTGTTGTTCCATCCTGTATCTACAAACTGCGGTTGATGCGGCCCTTGCTTCACGATCATCAAGCCGTGTAATAGGTTTGGTAAGCGAGCGCTGATCTAGCAGATCGGCACTCTCTTACATAGAATATTGGGCCATGTAATACGGCTCATGGCCATGATTAAGGAGGGTTGCCTCCGCAACGCGTCGGCGCGGTTTTAATGTTTTTTGTTACTTTTTAAGTTGTACCAATAAAAACGCATATACTTTTTAAGGAGCTGTGGATACCCCTTGTTTTTGATACAGTTCCTGTTTATGTATGTACAGTTAAGGAGCAGGGATTTTACCTCCGGACTCCCTGCTCCTGTACAGTAGTGGAGTGGTGATGCATACATTGTACTCAACACCACTCACTTTATATTCTTGGGGGGGGGGGATTTTGTGCCCTAAGAATTGTTATTTTTTTATGTCTGTGTTTTACACACAATAAAATAAACCACACTTTTTTCAGTGTATGCAGATAGGGAAAAATATTATATTTCTCCGTCACATCAAATAACAACGTACATTAAATTTTGGCAATAAGGGGGTGGACAATTCTGTATAGTAACAGAACGTACTATACAGCATAGAATGTACAGGGAATTTTCACTTCAGTAAGTAAAGAAGAAGTTTTCCAGTAGGATAGTAATCTATTATAATATGAGCTATCAAACGTGACAAATGAGGATGATTACAGGTTGAACATTAAGACAGGGGTGCCAATGCCGGGATCTGAAGTGCTTGGCATGGTCTTTGATAAATCCACCTGCAAACAATTATTTTTAGCTAGAGGACACATTTATCACTCCAATTAGGCAGTTTAGAACTGTATATAGTAAAGTGTTTGCCATGTCTTTGATCCTCAGCCCTGCAGAAAACATACAGGAAAGAGGGATGTTTAATTAAATGAGTACAAATATTCCTATACCTTACAATATACCAGGGCTCTGTGGAACAAATTTAGATCACCATAGGGTTCTGTGGAGATTGGCTCAGTAGAACCGCAGGGGGTCAGGGTCCTGCAGCCATAATATGGATCCTAAATGTCCCTGTGACATTTTATTTTTTAATAAAAAAAAGAGTAATGCTAGCAGCAATATGTGCGTGTTTGAGCTAGGGAACGTAGATTGTAAGCTCCACTGGGTTCAGGGGGTACGGATAATATCTGTGTATTGCCTTGGAATATGCTGTAGCTATATAACATGCTTATCACGCTCCTGGATTGTTAGAGCCTGGTGGTTTCATTGAGACAAGACCATTTAAGACTCTCATTACATGATCACTGTAAGAAGTATGGAATATTGGACAGTAATGTAAACACTATTACCTATTATGCCTATTACACAGCTCAATTATCGTTTAGCAAGGGCTACACAGACATGTTAAAGATGTCCGTGCAGTCCTTGTCCTAAACTGTTCATACATTACCTCTCTATGCTCGCGGTCTTCTCCTGCCCTCTTCTCTCTTCCCGGCACTGCAGCTGCAGCTTCTTTGAGCTGAAAGGCTGCTGAGCCAATCACTGGCCACGGTGGTCCCCACCAGTGATTGGCTGAGCGGTCTGTCAACTCAGAGAAGCTGCAGTGCACAGTGACAGGAAGAGAGCAGAGGGTAGGAGGAGACCGGTAGCCTGGAGAGGTAATGTATGAACAGTTTATTTCATTGTCAGCCGTCGGAAGCTCATCGCTATTACGTGGTCGGTGGCCAATGATTATTGGTCTGGACCTAAAGAAATGATCAGCCGATGGTCAATTCATCAGCTGATTGTTGTCTCTGTAACACGGAGAGATAAACAGCCTTTTTCGGCCGATTATCGCTCCATGTAATAGGGCCCTTAGATCTTACACTTCTCATAGTCTAGAGACTCCAAGCTCTACTATCAGACCCCCCCCCACACACACACACTGGTGGGACCCAGCTGCATGGCGCTGGATCAGAAGAAAATAGGCAGAGGGACAAGAGCCGTAATTCCCGAATGAGTTTTGGAATTACCCTGCATTCTAGTCGCATAACAGTCACATTTTCCGGATCACCTGACCCAACCAAACCCTCTCCTGTGTCTTTAGGACCCCAGGGTAGGGAGATACACAAAACTAGTAGTCGCTGTTTAGAGAAGCCATGTTTGGTCCCTAGTAGAGATGAGCGAACATGCTGGATTTCTGGTTTGTACGAAGCAGAAATCTCGGCATCTGACTCACGTTGTCTGTCGGCTCCGTGCAGCGGGTGGATACAGGCTAAAGAATGCCTGGAAAACTGGGATACAGCCTATGCCGCACGAACCAGAAATCCGTCAGGTTCGCTCATCTCTAGTCCTTAGTCAGATCCATCGATACCAGAACCATCTCCCTATCACTGCGTTGCAAAGTTATGGCTCCTTTAAGGAGCTTGTACCGGTCCACACATGGGAAGGGTTGTGTCTGGCAGGAGTATATGCACTAGTGACTTGGCAGCAAGCGGTATCCTTCATCCAAAGGAAGTATACATGTTGGGGACACCTTCCATGTATTTGCTTTGCAACCAAGACCATCATCATAACGGTAATGGACTATTGCTCAAGCTGTTTGTATCATCACCTGTATTTACATCTGACCATTTTATATTGTTTAATGTGTATACAGTGTATTGTTTAGGCAACAAGGCAATTAAATATTCCATTTAATCTTGGGTTGTCCTGATCCCGGCAGTAGCATCTGAGTGGCCTGTCAGCTGAGAGGCTGCTCAGCCAATCACAGAACGGGACCACCGCGGTCTGTGTTTGGCTAAGCGGCCTGTCAGCTGACAGGCCGCTCAGACACTTCAGCCGCCAGGACTGGGAAGCTGCAGAGCACAGAAGAGAAGACCGGGAGCGGCGAGAGGTAAGGTGTCTGCTGTTTGAGCAATTGTCAGCTGTGTATCACTATTACACGTAGCGATGCGTGGTCGGCGCCCAACGATTTTAGGTCCAAAACTTAACCAACCAGACAGTTGAGGAAGGCTTGATGCCGAAATGTCCCGTCATATGTATTCTGATGATTTTTCTACAATAACATTTTTTTAAGCATGATATGGTGAGTGCCAAGAATGGACTTTTCAAACCTGAACCAATGTCAGCCGGTGATTGTTTCCCAGTGATTTTCCCTGATTTTGCCAGTGATAGTTGTGAATTCCAGAAGTAGGACTGACTGCGATCATCTTATCACAGCCAAGACGCTTGCACCCATCATGCCAAATCATAGATTTCACAAATTTTTTAAAGAAAACTAATAAACATCCCATTTGCATATTTTATGATTTGAACACATTGATGATCTGCCATGAAATATTCCTTCAGCAGTGTAAGATGTCCCTGTCACTCAGTATGTTATTAATGACCTCAGTAGCAGCGCTCTTTAGTACAGCAATGAATATTATTTCACACCTCCACGCTTACAGATGCTCACAGTGATGTTTGATCACCACAACATAAAACAGATGTAGCACAGCTGGAGGAAAACCACACGCAAGCCTCCAGTATAATAACCAAACAGGTTCTCATGCTTGGGAGAAATAATACTTCCGCCTATAAATAGAGGCACTGAATATATCACAGAACTATTCCAGTTCCAAATCTATAACAATGTGCTATACACAGTGCCTTAAAAAAAGTATTAATCTCCTTTGAGTTTTTTATGTTTTATTGTGTTAAGACCTCTATTAACCATTTGTGGACCAATAAACTTAATAAACTTAAAATGTTGGGCCGATCGGCATCCAAAAACTTTCTGGGAGAAGGCTGATAGCAGTGTGCATGGAGCTAGGAGAATGGATTCCCCTTGTAACTGGCGCTAATATGTCAGTCTCATTTAGGGCCCGTTCACACTACGGAATCGGTGATAAATTCCATGCGGAAACCCCAGAGCGGTATCCTGCCATCTATCTGTTTTAATGGGAGGGCTCACACGCCTCCGCTCTATGCCCCTCTCCCCTCAAAGAATTGACATGGCTATGTTCCCACATGGTGTTTTATTATCAGGAAATCAACAAGACTCTATGGGGGACATTTATCAAGCCAAAATGGTGTATTTTTTGGCGGAAAATGGCCAGATGCGAATAAATTTATTTGCAAATGGGCGTTTTGCAAAAATATATTTTTGCATCTGCCCATTTTCCACCTTGTCCGCAAGGGGGCCGGAGAGGAGGTGTGGAGGGGGCGGAACGGGGGGCTTGGACTCTGGGTCTGCTTCATTTAACATTTGTAACACAGAAAAATTTTCAGGAAACCTAAGCCAGCTCTGAGCTGGCATAGGCTTCCTCGGCGCACACACTGGTGCGCACAGGATTTATGTAGAGGCAGTGCTCCTCTACATTAATCTCCGTACTGTCGAAGCTACGGGGACTTAATAAATGTCCCACAATGTTTTTTTTCTGCTGTTTCATGGACATTTTTTTTAGGACGGACGTCATTGGTTGATGCAAATGACAGTCGTAATTTGTATGAGATGGCCACGTTTTGGTGCCAAAATAAGGACCACCCAGAAAGACATCTGTGAAAATGGAATCTCAAAATGGAAGAAATGTATCAATCAATTTACAACATATATTAGGTATACTGTATATTTCACCAAAATTGTGATGTTTAAGTTAAATCATTTATTTTTCATGTGTAAAATAAGGAAATACTCAGGAAGGTAAAATTAAGAAAAAAATTAAATAAAAAAATAGTCATCCCCCTATATATGTACCTGATATACAGATGACAGTAATGGAAAGGGGACAGAACTGTGCACACAACACATTGGTCATTCATTCACAATGACAGCCGCTACTGTACAAATAACAACCGTTATTATGAAGTAATGATTTAAAATTATGTCTGCCCTAAAAGACGGCTGTCAAATGGCAAAAAAAGATGTAATGTGTACACAACACCTTGCTATGTATACACTGGTAAGATTTTCACACAGTCATTTTAACGTCAAATGACACCACATATAATGTTCATCATTATTATTTGCATCCATCATTAACAAAAGACAACTGTCCCGAAATACGGCAGCAAAATCCCATAGTGGAAGAAAAAAAAAAAGATTCAGAACATACACTCCTTTCCTTACCCATTCATTGGCTGCAGTGGTGATCTGCTTTTTTTTTTTTTTTTTGGCCCACCAATTGATTTTTTTAGCTGTCACCTGCTGCCTGATGTACTGCTGTACAGATGTGTCAAACATATCCCGAGGTGAATGGTGCAAGATGTTCAATAAAGTATATGTCAATCCCATACTCATCAACATGAGCAATTATGTTTTTTTTGTGACCATTACCTCTCTCTATATATATATGACCCTGTAGCAGTAGGGGGCAAACTGGTGACCCTCCAGGTGTTGCAAAACTACTATTCCCATAGCTTTAACTGTCCATGCATGATGGTAAAAGAGCTGGCTGAACATAACAACATGCACCTAGCTCCCTGCTACGGCCTCTGAAAGGCTAAGCGGGCCTGACACATAGTAACATACATAGTTAATAAGGTTGATAGAAGAGAAGAGTCCATCAGGTAATACCTAGAGAAACCCTACTGTGTTGATCCAGAGGAAGACAAAAACCCTTATGAGGCAGATGACAATTGCCCCATCACAGGGAGAAAATTCCTTCTCGACTCCAATGGCAATCAGAACAATCCCTGGATCAATGTAATACCAGAGAACTAACAAACTCAGGTGTCCGCTCAGACCAGGACGCGGCCGGGGAACCAGGAACCTGAGCGGAGAAAAAAAGTCTGACCTTGGACTTCTCCTTTAAAACCAGTTTTTTCCCCCATACTCTACTACTTGGCAGGATATTGAGGCTATGATTAATGGAAATGTTCACCACGAAGCTTAAATGGGCAAATATAGCCAAAAGGTAAATCTGCATGATCTGATATTTCATTGGTTAGCTGAGTGTAACTACAATTCCCAACATAATCTCCGTTGTTGTAAGTTTGCGGCTGTACTCGTTGGAGGCGAGCGTTATTAATATGTTTCCTGCTTTCTCTAATAGCATGCACATCTGTAATGTAATTTCTACCACTGTATTACTGGTGCAGACTTGCATTGCTTGCTTTCTCCCTTTGGCACACTCGTTCAGACCTGTAATGATATGCTAACAACTCTGCTAAAGGGCTTTTCAGTTTTATCTCATTTATAATTGTCAAATCATCCTAAATTCCCCACAGCAGTTCCAGAAAAAAAGGAAAAACAATAACAAGTGCACGGAACAAGCAAACCCAGACGGAATGATAGACATTCTGCCTAGGCTCAAACTTTTAAAACGCATAATGGGAAATCGGAATGTAATTCTTTTAGTTAGAGTTTTTAAAAATTAAAGAGGCTTCAAGGAATAGCGAAATATGACTGAACTAATAGGGAACATAACTTTTTAATTCACTGCTAAAATGTTGTCATGAGTCATGATTAGGGATGAGCGAACTTTTGAAAAGTTCAGTTCGGTTCAATCCGGCCAACTTTCGTGAATTTCGGATCGGTCCGAACCGAACCGAAAACTAACCTTGCTCTAACGGCTGAATAATTGCAGCTACAATAGTGGGAGTGTGATAGGGTATAGTTTCGTTTAGTTGCAGTTGATATTACAATGAAAAAAAGTGGGGAAAAAAAGTGGGGACTAAAATATAGTGAATCAAAGTGCCAAAATAGTGAAAAAAAATATTGGAAAAAAAAGTTTACAAGGAGGATGCGGCAGCACTTGATTGCACCCAGGCCAGTATTGTTGAGAAGAGACAAGTCGAGAACCAGGAGGAGGCAGCAGTAGATTGCTCGCCTCTCAGTCCAGTATTGTTGAGAAGAGACAAGTTGAGCAGCAGGAGGAGGCAGCAGTTGATTGATTCCAGTCCAGTATTATTGAGGAGAGGCTACTTGAGGAGGAGGCAGCAGTTGATCGATTCAAGGCCAGTATTATGGAGGAGAGGCTAATTGAGGAGGAGGAGGCAGCAGTTGATTGAGTCCAGGCCAGTCTTATCGAGGAGAGGCTACTTGAGGAGGAGGCAGCAGTTGATCGATTCAAGGCCAGTATTATGGAGGAGAGGCTAATTGAGGAGGAGGAGGCAGCAGTTGATTGATTCCAGGCCAGTATTATGGAGGAGAGGCTAATTGAGGAGGAGGAGGCAGCAGTTGATTGAGTCCAGGCCAGTCTTATCGAGGAGAGGCTACTTGAGGAGGATGAGGCAGCAGTTGATCGATTCCAGGCCAGTATTATTGAGGAGGGGCTACTTGAGGAGGATGAGGCAGCAGTTGATCGATTCCAGGCCAGTATTATGGAGGAGAGGCTAATTAAGGAGGAGGAGGCAGAAGTTGATTGATTCCAGGCCAGTATTATCGAGGAGAGGCTACTTGAGGAGGATGAGGCAGCAGTTGATCGATTACAGGCCAGTATAATTAAAAAGAGACTACTAGAAGAGCAGGAGGAGGCAGCGGTTGATTGATTCCAGGCCAGTATAATCGAGGAGAGGCTACTTGAGGAGGATGAGGCAGCAGTTGATCGATTACAGGCCAGTATTATTGAGGAGAGGCTACTTGAGGAGGATGAGGCAGCAGTTTATCGATTACAGGCCAGTATTATTGAGGAGAGGCTACTTGAGGAGGATGAGGCAGCAGTTTATTGATTACAGGCCAGTCTAATTAAAAAGAGACTACTAGAAGAGCAGGAAAAAGCAGCGGTTGATTGATTTCAGGCCAGTATTATCGAGGAGAGGCTACTTGAGGAGGATGAGGCAGCAGTTGATCGATTACAGGCCAGTATAATTAAAAAGAGACTACTAGAAGAGCAGGAGGAGGCAGCAGTTGATTGATTCGCCTCAAATAGAACAGCTGATCACAAACAAACAAACAAACAAACTTTTTTTATTTTTTTTTTAAGGTTTTTTTTTTTACTTTTTTGGTTTCGGGTGGCTAGAGGGGTTTGACGGCAACCAGCAGAGCACAAACGGACAGCTTTTGTGAGGCGCTGACTTAGCGTCACCTAGGACAGCTGGTAACAAACAAACCAATTTATTTATTTTTTTTAAGTTTTTTTTTTCAACTTTTTTGGTTGCGGGCAGCTAGCCGGGGTTAACGGCAACCAGCAGAGCACAAACGGACAGCTTTTGTGAGGCGCTGACTTAGTGTCACCTACAACAGCTGATCACAAACAAACAAACGTCTAGCGTCTCCTCTCTGTCACGGAACAGTAGCTGGTTCAATGCTACTTGTCCTGACTCCTGAGTGACTCTTCTCACTTTTCTCTCCCTATTTCTTTTTTTTATCTCCCTATCTCTCCCTAGATATAACGATTTTTGAGTTAGATGGCTATCTTTCCCTCTCTCTACCTAACTCTTGATTTCTCAGCCTTTTTCACTATGTATGAGCTTATCAAGCTTTCCCTGTATCTTGCAATTTTTTATATCTTTATCTTCCTCTCTCTGGCTTCTCTCACAAACAATATATACTCCTTCTCTATCTCTCCCTGTACTTATCCAGTTGTTTTGATATGTAATCTATGTGTTTTCCCTCTCTGCCTAACGTACACCTCCTCTCTCTCTGCAGTCTAGACACACAATGAGAAAGAGCATGGACGCTCAGGCACTTCCTGTTCCTGGAGTGACGTCACACACCTTGATATTCACATAATAACAGGATACAAAGGATTATAGGAGTAATAATCCCTTGTAGCCTGTTCTATTCTCTGATTAAAGTACAGTTTTGCGACATCGTTGCGATTTTAACGAACTTCGTCACAAACTTTTTGAAAGTTCAGTTCGGTACCGAACCGAACTTTTTGCAAAGTTTGTAACGAATCTGGTTCGTAACGGTTCGGTTCGCTCATCCCTAGTCATGATCACTGGGATCACGGGCATGGGTAAAATTACATTTGCGCACTCATCATCATTCAGCATGATCCAGCAATGTCAGACCTCCCTGACTGCTTCCCTAATGATCATGTGGTGTCCCACTGGGGGTGTTGTGGAGGAAGGACATGAGCCAGATAGCTCTCCACTCTCCACAGTGGTCCTATTTGGGCCCTGGCCCTCTGCCAGGTCCCCATACCCAAGTCAGTCTTAGCTAGTACCCCGCATGGGAAAGACGCAAGACAGCACATCTCTCACAAATTTTTGTACAAGTAACACTCCAAAACACTATGCAGTGTTAAACTCCTCTTAAGAGAGGACTAGCCAGAGACAATCTCAACCCACGTTGTGGACGAGAAGTCACAGAGCAGGACAGTATCCACTACAAAGCCAAAGAGCCAGGAACTGATCCGGACAGAGCAAAGTTGCAGTAGCCTATGAACTCTGTCTCACAGCACGGGTGTCAGCAGTAGGGATGGTCCGAAGCTGCCGAGGTTCGGGTTCGTATAAACCTGAACACTCGGCATCAGATTCCCGCTCCGTGCAGCGGGTGGATACAGCGGGAGGACCGCCTGGAAAACTGGGATACAGCCGATGGTTATGGCTGTATCCCAGTTTTCCAGGCGGTCCTCCCGCTGTATCCACCCTCTCCACGGAGCGAGCAGACAGCGTGAATCATTTCAGAGAGTTCGGGTTCGTACGAACCCGAACCGAACCAGGTTCGGACCATCCCTAGTCAGCAGGGAACCCTCAGCATTCCGCTCATCATAGATAACAAGGCCTGAGGCCTGTGTCACCCATTAGTAAGGTTCAGACAAGTCTAGGGGGCATAAGGTGGCGTGAAGACTAAAGTCAGTGGTAAATGCACGGGCACAGGTGTTCTTCTTATTTTTCCTACAAGTATTCTGCCTCATCCTCCAACATCCCGGCAGAGCACATTACTACATGGATTGAGACTCTCTCGGCATCCTCCTCTTGCTACTCTACTTCTTGCTGCAACTCAAACACGACTATATCCTACACTGCACTTATCCTACAGATCTGGTCAGTCTATTATCAAGTGTTTATTAGAACCTTGTTAAGTGTGTTTCAGAGATTTTAACTAAAGAAACCTTATATTGTGGAACCTGTATTACCTGCTGCACATTTACAAGTAGTAAACAAACTCACCTTTATTTCAAGACTCTATGATTATTCGCCACCGGCAGCATACACCGCAACCTTGGGACATTTTCCCCTTTCTGTGGGTGGTGGGTCCTACTATCCGGGAGGGTCATTATATCACTTTTGCCATCCGTGATCACATAACCCCAAGGGACTCAGTAGAAACCCGGCAGGACACTGACCACAGGGGAAAAGGGTACAACCAGCCTCATAAAATAAAAGCAGGTGTGCCATCACACCTGTGTGCCCACCTGGCACTGGCTGTATCTCGGCCATCCACCACAGGAGTGGTGTCACACTACAACACCTAGCAAGTGACCAAGTGTCCTGCTGGTCCTCCAATTAACACCACCGGGGGTACACCACAATTAGGCAAAGAGCTAATTCAGCACTGTGCCTGATCACTGAGAGAACTGAGCTCCCAGGTAATGGTCTGTGAGAACAGAAAAAGAAGCAGAATGTTATATGCATTGCATCCAGCTTGCTACAACTACAAAATAATCCAAAAGGCAGCTTACTTTTAGGCTGCGTTCACACGGACAGAATCCGCAACACATCCATTTAATGGTACAGATTTGATGCTGTGTTAACTTAAGGCCCTATTCCACGGAACGATTATCGTTCATAAACTCGCTCCAACGACCGCTTGTTTTAGCGAACGATAACCCATAACACACGTGGGAACGTGAACAATATATGTAGTGTAATGATTATTTTGCTGTCGTTAAATGGTTGTTTAAAACGTTCGCCGGGGTGATCATGACCATATCACGCACCTACTTTTTTTACCTTTTAACGACCGACTGAAAGCTTTCTAATTTTCCGAAATGATTAGCAAATTATCTTTCAAAGACCAATGATTTTTTTTCGACATGCTGAAAAACGATTTTGAACGACAATATAACAATTTTGCTTTTGTTGTTTGCATGTTTATCGTTAACGAGCGGTCGTTGGAGCGAGTTTATGAACGATAATCGTTCCGTGGAATAGGGCCTTTATTTAGTTACATTGATTCATTATTCATTACATTAAATCTGCTGCAGATCCTGTGTCAAAATAAATATGCTAATTAACTCCTGTGGTGCACTGGGGGCTTCCTCGACCCACAAGTGCACCGTTCCGCCTATCACCTCCTACATTCACACCTACTTTCACATATTTAGGGAGCGCATTTCCCTCCACCCAGCTCGGTGATCTTTGTGTATGCAGCTGTAAATCTATGGAGTCGTCTAAACAGAACTGATTGTTAAGGCCCCATTACACAATGCGATTATCAGCCATATGAGGCCGATTATCGGCCATTATGGCAAATAGTTGCTTTGTGTAATAAAAATCAACGATTAACTGACATGCACGATGTCGGCCGATTGTGGTCTTTGAACATGTTGAAAGACAAACTACTACAATAGCAACAATTTGCTGCCATCACTCCCTGTAACGGGAGCAGGGGCAGCAGACTGCCACTATGGGCTGCTAAAAAAATCTAATGATCCCCCGGTCATCCCCCCCCTCCCCCCAGCTCCCTGACACCAGCCCCCCACCCCACCCCCGTTACCCGCTTGCTATTACGCACACGGGCCCGTACTCCCCAATTCTTCTCCTTGGGGAGTGGTTGCTGGCATAGCTATGGCTGTCCAGGCATGATGGGAATTGTAGTTTTGCAACACCTGGTGGTCCGCAGGTTCCCCCTCCCTGCTATACATGGTCTATTTGTTTTGTCTCTCAGTTATGCATATACATATTAGATAATACTGGATTTAATTTTTTTTTACTGAGAGCTTGAATCTAAAATCAGCCATGTGAAGTCTTATACTATACTGCTTTGATTTTGTAAAAGAACCGCTAAACATTCCTTGTATTAGACCTGCCATAGGTCTAGTCATTTTTGACCTCCAAGAGTCAATGAGGGATGAAATATGAAAAAGCTTATGCCCAGTTTTTCCATAAACCATATTTTAAATTCTCTTTGCGGTCAATGAGCTGCAACTTGCACTGATGTGTCAGTATATAAACTATTTTAGAATGAGGTAATCAATCAAGTGTATCATTATTCTGTAAATGTGATAATAACGTAACAATCCACAGGCTGATAAACCTTCCTGAAAAACAGTCCTGGGCCGAGGCGATATAGAGATTGGTGCCACCTCTGGGGAAAATAAACCTATTAAGTAGTCACAGTAATAACCACTTATAGAACAATGGACATGTTTTATTGTTTAATAACATTGGATCACACTTTATATCATTAGGTGTTTAACCCTTCAAGTGGATGTCTACTTTATTGAATAGTGTTTCTACAGATGTGTAACCAGCAAAAAATCCTACCCCAATGAGTTATTGCCATTAGAGATGAGCGAACTGGTTCGCCCGGTATGGGATCCGGTTTGGATTTTCCCAAAAATCCGAGTCCGATCGGATTCGGATTTTTGGAAATCCGCTCCGATTTTTTTTCTTGCTTTCTAAAATGGCAGCCACCATTTTAGAAAGCAGGAAGAGTTCTGTGCGGGAAAATCGATTTCCCATGATGCCTGGAACACATCCAATCAGCAGGGATCTTGTACTATCCCACCCCCTGTGTCACGTCGGTATTGCTTTAAAAGGAGCGGTAACATGACCACTCCACGCACCACGCAGTGTGTAGAGGGAGAGGGAGAGAGAGGAAGCAAGCTGCTGTAGTGTACTACAGACTACTGAGAAGATATTGTGGGAAAGGAAAGATTAGGAAAGTGGAAAGGAGAAACATCTAGTGATTGAGAGAGAAATATAGAGAGGGCAAAAGATAGATAGATTAGGCATTGGACAGCAAAGGGTGCACGGAACCAAAACGTGCAGTACAGATATACAAGTCCTATACTTCTGATAGTGTGTATATCACATCTGTCTTATCCTGAGAGGCAAAAATACCTGGTTCAGGTGTATAGCATTGTATCTTAAAAAAAAAAGTGCTATATACCCAATTTCTGTACTTGGACTCTTCTGATTGAAAGTGTGTATATCACATCCGTCTTATCCTGAGAGACTAAAATACCTGGTTCAGGTGTATAGCATTATATCTTAAAAAAAGCACTATATACCCAATTGTTGACTACTGTTGCTCCTGCCTTGCCTTCATGTTGGCTACTGCTGCTCCTGCCTGGCCTCCATGTTGGCTACTGCTGCTCCTGCCTGGCCTCCATGTTGGCTACTGCTGATCCTGCCTGCCCTCCATGTTGGCTACTGCTGCTCCTGCCTGGCCTCCATGTTGGCTACTGCTGATCCTGACTGGCCTCCATGTTGGCTACTGTTGCTCCTGCCTGTCCTCCATGTTGGGTACTGCTGATCCTGCCTGGCCTCCATGTTGACTACTGCTGCTCCTGTACTGGCCTCAAATAACTATTGCTGGACCTCCACTGGCCTCCAATGACTACTGCTGCTCCTTCACTGCATTTGTGACCTTTTTCCTGCATAGACCCTGTAATGGTGAGTTTCCTGCATAGACGCTGTAATGGTAAGTTTCCTGCATAGACCCTGTAATGGTGAATATTGAAGTCTAAAAAAAAATTGACTTTGAGATATGGAAAAGATAATGATGTTACTGACATGTAGAGCCCTTAATTCAACCAAATACACTTCCCCCGTATCATTTAGATGCTTTAAACTATGAAATCCGAAGAAATCCGAAATTTGGTCGGACCGAACTTTTCGAGAAAATTAGAAAGTCCGGTCGGACCGAACTTTTGAAAAGTTTGTTCATCTCTAATTGCCATATCTGTAATATTATGTTCCAACCAATTTTGTTTCCTCACTAGTAGGCCATGTTCACATAGCGTATAACACCGGCCATTCTTTGACCCGGCCAGATCACAAAACGTCCATTGTTACTGAAGATCATCCTAGCTGGTACTGCAGTCCCGTCCAGATGATCTTCATTTCTGCTGAATTCGGGTGCGGGCATACCCGTGTGCGACCACAATGGAGCACGCGGCCAGAGCCCCACGCTCCATTGTGTGAACTGGCAGGTTCTCTGCGGCCGCAATTCAATGAATTTTCATGCGGCCAGATGGAATCCATGTGTATGCGCTCCGGACAGGATTCCATTAATTCACAGACAATGTATGGTTTGTATAAATCATGGCCGTTGTTGCAAATTGCAACGATGGCTGTTATTTATAGAAACCATACGTTGTGTGAACATAGACGTAAACAGGAAAGATAAGACCAGATTTGCTGTTTTTGAGGAATATTCATTGGTAGCAATGGAAATTGAGCTTGACCAAAAAAATGTAGGCTCTCACATTAACCATACAATATAGGCTCATACATTAATTTGGCGACAAACAAAAAAAAAAATAGGAAAAAACAATATCAAATGATTTTTACTTTAATGTTTCACGGTCTCAAAGTAATAAAACAAGCTATAAAAAAGCTATAAACTTGGTATTGTCATAGTCATATCATTCCATAGAATGATAGTATTGTTCATCAATGTTAAAGAGACAAGAATGAGTGGCACTCAACTTGTGTTCATCAGCAGTCTCTTCTTTATTGACATGCTTCACACAAAGTGTATTGCGTGGAAGGGAGAGTATGTAAAAAAATAAATAAATAAATAAGATGCATACACTCCCTCCCGTGCAATATACCTTGTCTGAAGCATATCAATAAAGAAGAAGCACTGATGAATACACAGTGAGTGACACTCATTCTTGTCTCTTTAACACTGATATTTTGTGCCTGCAGTTTTTGTAGTGTGCACCCCGTTAGAGCGGTATCAGTATGAACCAGGCTAATCTCACAACCAGAGAGTTTGGTAGGTCAGTGGGTGCCAGTTAAACTGGATCTTGTTGGACTGAGAAATAGTATTGTTTATGCTACACAGTGAACTGCACAAACTTTAAAGCGACTCTGTACCCACAATCTGCCCACCCCAAACCACTTGTACCTTCGGATAGCTGCTTTTAATCCAAGATCTGTCCTGGGGTGCATTCGGCAGATGATGCAGTTATTGTCCTAAAAAGCAACTTTTAAACTTGCAGCCCTGTGCCCAATGGCCGGGGCTAAGAGTATCTGTGCCAAAACTTTGCACCAACTCCTCGGTCCCTCCTTCCCACCCTCTTCATCATTAGGAATGCCACTGGAACATTTTCTCCTGTCTGAACATTGCACAGGTGCCTTAACAATCCAGCCCCTGTTCAATATTCACACAGCTGATGAATAGAAGACAATCTGCCTGGAGCATTCCTAATGATGAAGAGGGTGGGGAGGAGGGACAGAGGGGTGGTGCAAAGTTAGGGCACAGATACTCTAGGCCACGGCCGTTGGGCACGGGGCTGCCAGTTTAAAAGTTGCTTCTTAGGACAATAACTGCATCCCCTGCCGAACGGACCCCAGGACAGATATTGGATTAAAAGCAGCTATCCGAAGGTACAAGTGGTTTGGGGGCGGGGTCAGATTGTGGGTACAGTGTCACTTTAAGTGGGCACTATCATTATCAATAAATCATTTTAATTCAGCAGGGACAGAGATATACCACATGATTGCAATATACTTTATTTATTTTTCCATTTTCTATATGAAATACAGTTCAGTATGAAATACAATGCTATACAGTCTTCCACTAGGCGCCCCACTTACCGGGAAACTGCAGAGGAGGCTCCATCACTAAGGCCATTTGATCTTTAGTAACAGTAAAAAAAAGACCAAATGCCAGAAGTGACGACAGCTGTTGCATAGAATTTAGTGCCAAACCGAAAAAGGGAGAAGGGGACTCAGCGGCAGAGAAGCCCCGCCTTGGTGATGCTGTGGTCCCAAAGACACTACAGGGGTTAACCACCAAAGAGCAAAAAAATAAAATGCTAGCTGGTCTTACTCACCAAGTCCCCCTGAGCGCATTGAGCCATCTCCTATCTTTGTAGCTGCTGCCATTACTGAGTTACAAGTTTTTCTAAAAGCCGATCAATATCCATGTAAACTACATTTCCCATCATGCATCTTCCTGATTGGTCGAGTTGTGTACTCGCCCCCTTAGCTTTCTTTCATGCCCACTGTCATTACTATTGCACATTAAACACAGGACTGTTTTTCACTGATTTTGCATCACACCACCCCAGTATGTATTTCATTTTCCTTAGCTAATGATGTAGCAGAGCTGTGGTAGCTATGTGCTGCATAACAGGCATCTGTTTATTGAGGATGTAGTGTAGGTTAAGATCTCTGCTTGCGGACTGTGAATGAAAACATTCTAGTTCCATTTAGACTCTAAGAACATCTATAACACAATATCCAGAGCTGTGACACAAAGACAGGTACATGTGCCTGCATTCACTGACAGCAAGCTGACATAGAACTATAACTTTTCATATTACAGAAACCTAGGCTCAGCGACACATGTAAGTCTATGGAAGCAGCACAGGTGTATGGAAATGATGCAGATTGTGTCTCCTGGGGGTTGGGTTACCAAGTCAATAGACAGCTAACCCAGTCCCCAGAGAGGAGATCACATGTCCTGTGACTAAAAAGGTCAGAGTGGACCCAGAGTAGACAATTTTAGACATCCCAAGTGGATAGATGAGAAACAAAACAGGAAAAGGGTCCAACATAGGTTATACATGTGTATTAGACATAGGGTGGTATTGGGAAGGGGGATCATTTAGAATATTGTTATTTTTTCTGCAAAAAGAAGCCCAGTTCTAGCTTGTGCTGCGAACCTCACCCGTGCAATCACAGATGACAGTATCACTTTAACCCCTTAGTGACCGCCGATACGGCTTTTTACGGCGGTCACTAAGGGTCCTTATTCTGCTGCCATCAGCTTTTTACGCCGATGGCAGAGAATAAGGCTGCGGGGCCGGGACGGCCCCCACCCCATCCCCCCAGCTACCGGAGGTAGCTGAGGGGTTGGGGCAGTGTGTGGGGTCCATCCCGCCCCCCCCCCTTACCGACGATCGCCGCTGTTAACGTTATAGCGGCGGCCGTCGGTAAAGGGGATTACCGGTGCCGCCGCTGCCTTTCATCTCCCCCCGCCGTGGGGAGATGAAATAAGTGTATATCAGACCCCAGATCAGACCCCCCTAGTGCAACGATAACTTACCCCCCTCCCCCGGCGGCCATCATTTCCAAGATGGCCGCCGCCATCCCTGCGAACAAACGATGTTTGTTCGCAGGGATGGAAAAGTTTAAATGAATGAAAGCCCCATGCTCTCCTCCACCGGAGGTAGCGGAGAGCATGGGGCAGTCATCGGGGACCCCCCTGTGGGGTCCCGGTACAAGCGATCAGCGGTATATACTATATACCGCTGATCGCCTGTACCATGTGCCGCCGGTACTTTTTATCCCCTGTCACCATAAATGATTGGTGACAGGGGATAAAAAGTGATGTCTCCCCACCCCCTAAGTCGCCCCCGACCCCCCCTGTCACCCCCGTCCCCCAGTCACCACCCCTTCCCCTTATACGTTACCTGATCCTGGAGCTCCTTCCTGTTCGGCGTCCTGGCTGGTTATGAAGTGCGCATGTGCTTCACAACCAGCCAACTCTGGAAAATTTAAAGTGACAGAGACCAATTCGGTCTCTGTCACTGAACTATGATTACTGTGATAGAAAATATCACAGTAATCATAGTAATACAGTGAAAATGAATGTATAAAGTACAAAAAGTGACAAACATACAAAAAAATAAAACACACACTTTTTATTATAGTAATAATTGCAGTTTACTCCCAAATTACCCCTAACCCCCCCCAGATTACCCGTAACCACCGCACGTTGCCCGTAACCACAGCACGTTGCCCGTAACCACCGCACGTTGCCCGTAACCACTGCACGTTGCCCGTAACCACTGCACATTGCCCGTAACCACCCCAAATTACATGTACCTAGCCCAGATTACCTATAAGCACTTCAGTTTATCAGTAACAATCCCAGATTGTCTGTAACCCTTCCAGGTTGCACATAACCCCCCCCCCAGGTTTCCCGTAATCACGCCAGATTACATCTAACCCCCCAGATTGCACGTAACCACCGCACGTTGCCTCTGACCACGCCACGATGCCTCTGACCACCGCACCTTGCCTCACCGTGCCTCTAACCACCACACCTTGCCTCTGACCACCGCACCTTGCCTCTGACCACGCTACGATGCCTCTGTCCACACCACGATGCCTCTGGCCACGCCACGGCGCCTCTGACCACGCCACGTTGCCTCTGACCACCCCAAATTGCCAATGACCCCCTCCAGATTGCGGTGCCCATGCCAGATTACAGGTAACCACCCCACATTGCCCGTAACCACCCCACGTTGCCCGTAACCACCCCAGATTGTCTGTAAACACTGCAGGTTGCCCATAACCACCCCACGTTGCCTGTAACCACCCCAGGTTGCCGTAACCACAGCAGGTTGCCCGTGACCACCCCATGTTGTCCGTAACCACCCCAGATTACCTGTAACCACCTCAGGTTGCCAATAACCACCCCTGGTTGCCCGTAACCACCCCACATTACCTGTAATCTCATTTTTTTATTTTTTTATTTTAGTAACTGCGCTATTCTAATAACCATTACTAGCTTCTGTTTTGCTCCAGTAAATTGGCACTCCTTCCCTTCTGAGCCCTGCTGTGTGCCCATACAGTGGTTTATGTCCACATATGGGGTACCGTTGTACTCAGGAGAACCTGCGTTATAGATTTTGGGGTAAGTTTTCTCTCCTGTTTCTCGTCAAATTGAGAAATTTCAAACTAAACCAACATATTATTGGAAAAATTCGAGTTTTTCATTTTTACTGGCCAATTTTGAATACTTTCCTCTAATACCTGTGGGGTCAAAATGGTCACCACACCCCAAGATGAATTCTTTGAGGGGTGTTATTTCCAAAATGGGGTGACTTTTGGGGGGAATCTATTCTGCTGACACTACAGGGGCGCTGCAAACGCACCTGGCGCTCAGAAACTTCTTCAGAAAAATCTGCACTGAAAATGCTAATTGGCGCTCCTTCCCTTCTGAGCCTGGCTGTGTGCCCATACAGTGGTCTATGCCCACATATGGGGTACCGTTCTACTCAGGAGAACCTGCATTACATATATTGGTGTGACATTTCTCTCCTGTTCCTCGTGAAATTGAGAAATTTCAAACTAAACCAACATATTATTGGAAAAATTCGAGTTTTTAATTTTTACTGTCTAATTTTCAATACTTTCCTCTAATACCTGTGGGGTCAAAATGTTCACCACACCCCAAAATGAATTCTCTGAAGGGTGTACTTTCCAAAATGGAGTGACTTCTTGGGAGATTTTACTCCGCTGGCACTACAGGGGCACTGCAAACGGACCTGGTGCTCAGAAACTTCTTCAGCAAAATCTGCATTGAAAAAGCTAATTGGCGCTCCTTCCCTTCTGAGCCCTCCTGTGTGCCCATACAGTGGTTTACGCCCACATATGGGGTACCATTGTATAGGGTACCATTGTTACAAATTTTAGGGCACTTTTTTTCTCTTGTTCCTCGTGAAATTGAGAAATTTCAAACTAAACGAACATATTATTGGAAGAATTCAAGTTTTTCATTTTTACGGTCTTCTTTTGAATACTTTCCTGTAATACCTGTGGGGTCAAATTGCTCACCTCACACCAAGATGAATTCTTTGAGGGGTGTACTTTCCAAAATGGGGTGACTTATGGGGTTTTTTCTCTCTGCTGACACTACAGGGGCACTGCAAACGCACCTGGCGCTCAGAAACTTCTTCAGCAAAATCTGCATTGGAAAAGCTAATTGGCGCTCCCTTCCTTCTGAGCCCTGCTGTGTGCCCATACAGTGGTTTACGCCCACATATGGGGTACCGTTGTACTCAAGAGAACCTGCGTTACAAATTTTGGGGTGCTTTTTCTCTCATGTTCCTTTTGAAAATGAGAAACTTTAATCTAAAAGTATATATTATTGGAAAATTTTAATTTTCCATTTTTTTACTGCCTAATTGTGAATACTTTCCTCCAGCCCCTGTAGGGTTAAAATGCTCATTATACCCCTAGATTAATTCTTTAAGGTGTGTAGTTTCCAAAATGGGGTCACTTATGGGGGTTTTCAGGATACCAGACTTAATGCATTTAAAAAAAGAACTGGTCCCTAAAAAAATCAGTTTTGGAAACTTTCATGAAAATGTGATAATTTGCTGATAAATTTCTAAGCCCCATAACACCCTAAAAAAGTAAAATATGTTTACCAAATTATGCCAGAATAAAGAAGACATATTGGTAATGTGACTTAGTAACTAACTTATGTGCTACGACTTTCTTTTTTTAGAAGCAGAGAAGTTCATAAAATGCTAATTTTTTTAATTTTTCATGATATTTTGATGTTTTTCACAAAAAGCACACAAAGTAGTGACCAAATTTTGCCACTAACATAAAGTGCCATATGTGACGAAAAAAAAATCTCAGAATCGCTAGCATACGTTAAAGCATCACTGAGCTATAAGAGCATAAAGTGAGACAAGTCAGATTTTGAAAAATTAGCCTGGTCACGAAGCACGAAGGGGTTAAGGAATAAGTCTTAACCTTCATTAGTAGTAGTCATGCCAAGTTTTCCTTATTAATACTTCAATGAAGTGCAACACATTTAAATGTGGATGGGTAAGACTAGACTGACTGTGTAATATGATATCCTCAGTAATATAGAAAATGGAACATGGCTGCAGTTTGCAATTCTAAAGATTTATACTGGCTACACATTATCCTGAGGCAGAGGTAATTTCAAAGTTTCTTTATTCAGCTATATGCACTTACCAGGAATGATGGAATGAAATACCGATTTTTTTTATGTGCACATGACAAAAGGTTATACGGGAAGAGTGTCCTTTTGGAATATATATTTTGTTAATAAGCAAGGTATGTTCCAACATTGCCTTCAGTGATTGAATCTGTTGTTGCCTGTAAAGAAATTCTTTGCTTCTGAACAATATTATGAGGTGTCCTCCCTGCAAGGAATAGCTAAAAGCTAAGAAAGGACTAAGCCGTAATATAACTGTCCACGTTATAACATCAGGCTTCTTTTAGGCCCAATATCCTATCTGTGGATATGTTTTTAATATATGTGTCTGGTGATTGATGTGCAGTTTTTCTGATGCAAAACTTTAAATCCCCTACAAAAATAGAGTTCAAGTGACACTGTCACCCCCTTTTAGCAGGGTAAATTTTCATTTTCATACCTTATTTTACATCATACGTCATGGTGATTGTTTAAGTAAAAAGTGATCTTTTATCATCTGCAGATTGTGCTATGTGGGCGGGATTCACAGCAACTCTGCCACTAAGCCCCGCCCACAGTGCCACTGTAGACCCTGCCCCTCTGTGACATCATTGGCACATAGGCCCTGTCCCCTCGCCGAACATTGGAACAGGCAAGCCTTAAAGGGAACCTGTCACCCCCCGTGCCGGGGTGACAGGCTCCCGACCCCCCGTTAGAGCCCCCTATACTCACCTAATCCCGCCGGGTCCCGCTTCTGGATCCGGTCGGGTGATAAAGATCTCAGCCGCAGCAGCCCATCGCGCGCGCTGAGAGATGAGTCCAACACCCATAAAGAATGACAGGAGAGTCCAGCGCTCCGTCATTCTCTATGAGCGTTGGACTCATCTCTCAGCGCGCGCGATCTTCATCACCCGACCGGATCCAGAAGCGGGACCCGGCGGGATTAGGTGAGTATAGGGGGCTCTAACGGGGGTCGGGAGCCTGTCACCCCGGCACGGGGGGTGACAGGTTCCCTTTAAGGTCTAGGCGTCAACCCCCTCTAGGTCGGCCCATACGAATGGGCGTTGAGGGGGCAGGGCCTATGTTCTGATGATGTCACGGAGGGTCCGGGCTGTGGGCGGGGCTAAGTGGCGCGGTTGCACAATCTGCAGATGATAAAATATTACTTTTTACTTGAACAAGCACCATGTAACGCCTGGAGTCGTGGATCCACTGAACCATCACTAGTGATGGCACTAACCTCACCAGGGAGCGGAGTCTCACCGCAAGGCGGGATGGACTTGCTGCGGCAGGCGACCCCCAGGTAGCTACCCCTGGCTCGGTTGCTAGTGACAGCAGGCGAGGCGTGGCAGGAGCAGTAGGCAGAAGATGCAGAGCAGAGGTCTGTAGGCGTAACCACAGGTGGCAGACAGTACTCAGGAAACAACGGGTTAAGCAGCGGGCAGGAGCTAGGGACCGGGACAGTGGACAGGAACTGGGAACAAGGAACAACAGGGAGCTGGGCCAAACGCTATGGGAAGCATGTAGAGGCTCCAACACCTGAGGTGGGGCAGGGCTGGAATTTATAGGAGAGTGTGTGGGCTGTGACCAATTAGGGGCGGACTGCCCCTTTAACTCCGAGAAAGCAGCGACGGACAGGAGCGGGGCGAGGTGAGGCGCCCCCAGGGGCCGAAGTGGCAGCAGCGTCGGGTCCCTGCACGTGGACACCGGTGGCTGCAGGACAGGGTGAGGGGGTGCGGCGGTGGTCCAGAGCGCGGGGCGCCACCGCAGCCCTGACACACCATGACGTATGATGTAAAATAAGGTATGAAAACTGGTAAATTTACCCTTTAAATCTGTGTAGAGAAGTCAGAATGCAAAAAGGGGTTACAGTGTCACTTTAAATAATAGAACGTTACATGGTTGCAGCTACCATTCCCGCTTAGATTTAGATGCCGTGTTTCCCCAAAAATAAGACAGTTCCTTATATTAATTTTTGTTCCCAAAAAGGCATTATGTGTTATTTTCGGGGGAATGTCTTATTTCTCTCCCCCTAGCCTCCCCTCGGCTCTCAACGCCAGCTCTCCCCTATGGACTCTTCCCTGGCTCACTCACCAACATCCAAGGTTTGGGAAGGAAGTAGGAGTGCGGCAGCAGCAGGACCAGGAGCGTATGGTGGGACGTGTGGTGGAGCGTTCATCGGGACATTCGGCAAAGCATGCGGCGGGTGACGTGCAGCAGGACAGCGCCGGCTGTGAACGGCGGGTGCGAGCTGCGGAATGAGCTAAGGGTAGTGTGCATGCACCCTCAGACTGGAAAGAAGTCCCCACTTCCTGTAGGGAATGCAGCAGCTGATAAGTACTGAAAGTAATTTGTTTATCTTATGTCAATGTAAAGAATGTCATTAGAAAATACAATTGGTCATGCAAAAAAAAAACAAGCCCTCCTATGGTTATCTGGATGGAAAAAGGAAAAGAGTTATGGCTCTTAGAAGGAAGCATGTCATTTGAAGTAATAAAGAAGAGGATCGATGTGAAATACAGGCCCTCAGGAAACTGGTACCAGTAAGGGAACAAGTTGGGAATGCTATAGCTTTACTATGTTTCCTATTGACCAGGCCACATATGAAAAAAAAAAAAAAAAAACACACACACTCCTCTCTGGACGACCCCTTTAACCCCTTCATGACAGAGCCCATTGATGCATGGATGTCCGGGTCAAATTGAAGCAATTCTAAGCCTTCTAAGAGCCATAGATCTTGTATTCTTCCTCCTACAGGGCTGGTTGTGGTGTCATTTTTTGCACCATGATCTCTAGTTTTTATTAGTATCATATTGGTGTAAGACAAAAATTTTGATTGTTTTTTAATATATTTTTTTCTAAATATAATTTTTAAAAAAATCATCAATCCTAGTGTATTTGTTTTGCTTTTCATTTACACTGTTCACCGTGTGGAAACAATCTTGTTACTATTTAATGAATCTGACAATTCCACCCTCTAAGATATGTAATATATATATTTTTTTTGTATAATGGGAAAAGGGGTAATAAATGTTTATTGGGGCATTTTTTAAGTGGTTTTTTTTTTTAAATATGTTTGAAAACTTTTATTTTTATTTTTTTACACATTTTGTATTGTATATACAAGTCCCTTAGGGGACTTATTTATGCAATGCTCTGACTGCATGTACTGATATCTATGCCAAAGCATAGCATTCATCGGTATTATCAGCGATCTGAACATAGAGTCTGCCTGAAAGCAGACAGGATGGAGGTAAGTGGCTTACCCCTGCCTGTTGGTCCCAATGAGTCAGTGACAGGTCCTTGACCTGTCACTGACTACCTTTAATGCTGCGATTGCTATGCATCGCAGCGTTTAAGGGGGTTAATAACTGCCAGCTGCAGGACCGCTGCTGCCTGTCATTATGCCTGAGTCTGGGAACAGAAAATCACTGTCAGGAACACGGGGTATGTGCAGCAGGAAGGTATATAGCTGTATGGCTGATGTGAAAGTGTTAAAGTAGTTATATAGTGTTCTAGGATGGTACTGTTATTTCAGAAAGCTACTGCATTGCAATCGATTGAGGAAATAGATAAGCTAACTAATTTTTAAAACATAAAGAAATAATTAAAATTCCATATAGTCTGTTATTTCACTACATTTAACAATGAACAAGAAGCACATTTTATATATATATATATATATACATATGGTATATTTGCTGTTTGTAGTGCTAAATATCAAATGATCTCAAGGCGGCATAGCATCTCTTATAAAACATTTCATTCCTCAAATGATACAGAATCGTTTAAATGCTAGGTACAGACCGTATAAGCAGGTTTTCCATTCAACAACTCACTACTTTGAAAATTCAAGGTGTCGCTGTAGATAAGAATTCTAAATGGGAAAAGAGAGGCTGATGTGACTCCCAGATCAGACTATTTCACTTCATAAAAAAAAGTGGTTTATCAGAAATATTTATTTGCTGTAGTAATTGGAGTGACAGCGTAGGGACTGAAAATCCATGTTTCATCAACTTAAATACAAGAAGAATTATCCGTTTATTCTAAAAGATGTCAAGCCAAACCAAGTGTATGGGAATTTGTAACTAATTTTTTTCTTAGCATTACCTATAAACTTCTTTATTTTAACCTTTACGTACAACATTAATCCTTTAAAGACACTTTAAAGCCACTGTTTGCCATGTCAAAAAGTTGTTAAAAATAACAATAATGCTTTTCATAATAAAATTCTAAATGTTTCATGCTACCATTAGGGGGAGCTATCGGTATAATGAAAATAATTGTCTTTCTCTTCGTCCATCTGTCTGTCCTCTACAGACTTCTGAATGCCTGAACTGTTTGACCCCAAAATTGGCATGCATATACATTGGTTGCCTGAATGAAGGTCTTTGCCAGAGGGGGAAGAGCGCCCCATAGAAATCACTGGGAGAATCTCCACACTGCACACACAGGTGACATAATTAGAGACAACCTGCAGCTGATCTTTCTGACTTCAGTGGTATATTTTGGACCCACTAAGTTAAACCAAGATCAGTACTGACTAATGGTGCATTTACACAGGCAGATTTATCTGACAGATTTTTGAAGCCAAAGCCAGAAACAGACTTCAAACTGGGAACAGGTCATAAAGGAAAGACTGGGATTTCTCCTTTTTTTTCAAATCCATTCCTAGCTATGGCTTTCAAAATCTGTCAGATAAATCTGCCTGTGTAAACGCACCATCACAGCTACTTTGTTTGTGAAATTTTTACATTTTTGATGTTACATTTGAAAAGTGTATTCTACTTGGCTTTTGAGACACCAGTACTTCTTCAGGGTCTAACATTAGCCCCCTTCCAACGCTGCACAGAAAATTAACGTCGCTGCAGCCTGTGCCCGAAGCTGCAGCGACATTAATTTATGATCCAGGATGACACAGGCACAGAAGTATAAACTTTATTATTTTACATACTGTGTCATTTCCCTTGGCCGTGCATTACTATTACACATAGCGATTCACAATCTGTGCCTGATGATTTTTTAAAGACAACGATCAGCCGATGATTGGCTCCTTGGCTGATTTGGTGTTTTTATTACACTGAATGATACCTGCCAAATCGCCCTGATTTAACAGATTAATAGGGCCCTAAAAACAGCCACACTGGAGATTGCTCCATGCAGACTATTAGGGCCAGTTCACACGGAGTAAAACTGGCAGAAATTCCGTGACCGAACTCTCCACCGTAAACTCAGTGTAATACTGGCTTTCTATGGGAGGGCTTGCGCGCCTCTTCTCTCTGCGCCTTTCTGTTTGGAAGAATTGACATTTCAATTCTTCCAAACGGAGAGAGGAGACTCGAGCCCTCCCATAGAAAGCCAGTATTACACTAAGTTTGACAGTATTAAGCGGCAAAGAGTTCCATTGCGGAAATTCCACCAGTTTTACTCCGTGTGAACTGGCCTTTAGTGATGGCCTTCAGCCAGGTGCTGCCGAGCATGGAGCGGACTCATATCTGCTAAGTGAGTGAGATATAAAATATAGCTCACTCCAAACAACAGCTTTAAATTTTAAAGCCAATCTCAACAATAATTTAATGATGTTCTATATATTGTCCATAGGGCCAAGATGTTGGACCATAAAATAAAAGAAAATTAAAAAAAAGCACCTTCATAATTGCATTCAATGTGATTTCTCTACCAAAGCAGTTAAAATCTCTTCATAAAACTAAAAAAAAATCATGTTCATACTGTACTAAGCAAACTCTCTGCAGACAAGACTCTATATCAGTTCTAATAGTGATAAAAAGGAACCAATAGGTAACAAAACAACAATGTGAGTCTTCTGCACAGAGGCAGTGAAAATGATGAAGATATACTCTTGTCATTTTCTAAACATTGGGTGGTTGATATTGACAGGTTAGATAAGTGCTAAGAAGCTATGCCTGACAGCGAGCAACATGAGATGTTTGCTAAGGCAGAGTTCTCATTGGTATATAGTGTATGTGAGAAATGAAAATGCTCCTGAATAAAAATAAAAAAAATGGATGTATTTTATTTTATTTTTTTTATCCAATTTTTCCCCCCCCAAATAAAAGCCTCACCTTAAAGAAGCACACTCACCATCACTATTCCTGTAGTGTCATCTATTTCCTCCGAGCTCTGCTGCTTTCATACATTTTATCTGGGTCATGCGGCAGTGCTCCAAAACTCTGTGTGGCACTACTGCTGTATGTATCTGTTTAGGCCAGGTCTAAATGGGTCTGTGTCTGTGAGAGATGGTCTGTCCGGTCATCCCTCATTCAGCCAGCCACAGTAAGGTTCAACCAAGGTAAATATCTTTCTTAATTGACTGGCCTATCAGGGCCCACACCTAGTGTCTCCTTATCTGTCTGACCAATCAAGTTACCTCAGATCTCCTCCACCGCAGGGAACTCACTCCTCAAGTATAAGTTAGGTGGGCAGTGTAGGCCTGTCTCTCTGTTTCCTGTCTGTGCTGTATTCAGTCGTACTCAGAGCCAGAAAGTGCCTGATTCTGAGCTGCTGTACCTATGATGCTGTATTGTTCCTTTTCCAGTGTTTCTGAAAGTCAGACTATGGTCTGCTAAACCCCCAGTGGTGTGACTACTGCCTAAGGGAACCAACCCCACGCTGAGGGGGTTGCAATTTAATTCAAGCTTGTCAGGACCCTCTTGAAGCAGAATACCCTACATGTTGGACAGGGCCCCTCTAGGTAGTCAACCCACCCAACTGTCAAGTCTAACTAAGTCAACAAACCAAGTGACTGTTGTCTTAAGTCGTAGAAAAAACGGAGGGATCCCACAGCATCCGATGCAAAATAAAGTGTGTTTATTCACACATCAGGGTACAGAAGTGCAACGTTTCGGCCTATCAGGCCTTTGTCAAGCATAAACATGGTGTATATATGTGCAAAGCATAAAAGGAACAGCCCACGGGGAGGTACACGAGAGGGAGGGGGGAAGAGGGAGTGAAGGCAAAACAAGAGGGTAAGCAGAAAAACCAGGGATGGCACAGCTCAAATGGATCATAGATAAACATCGCAATAGAGATGATCAGCACTTGAAAAATGTCCAGATAGAAGTGTGATCATGTGTGGTAGAGATTGCGACTTTAGCAGACTAAAAATAAGTGCATTGCATGTATGCGTGTAATCCAAACATTACCTGGTCTTGGATGAAGCCGACATGACAGGAGACTGAGCACGGAGAAGCGCTGACAGCTTCCGGACGCCAAGATCAGCTGGTCCGTGCCGCCGCGCGCGTGCATGGTCACGTGACCGGCAGAGTGACGTGAACCAATTGCAGTGGGAGGGGGAGGTCCCGGTTGTCATGGTGCTAAGAAACATAAACACCAGGCTGTCAAGCAGCCCGGTGATGATGTCGGAGGCAGCGGGGGCACCGTGTGTCAGGCTGGAAAACTCCAAATAGGTGGGAAATAAGTAGAAGAGCATGTAATGAGAAAATGCAAAAGAGTCCGAACCCTGAACCACAGGAGATGGCCCAATATTAAGAGGTTCAAAACAAGGGGGACAATGGGCAGATGTCCAAGTAAAACCAGGGATCCTGACCAGACATTGCAGGTCTGCACTGTAGATGTCAGCGCGGTGGGGCAATATAAGGGATCACATAGGTGATACTAAACAATGCCGTAGGTGGCAACATAGTAGACTAGGCAGTGGTTAGGTGACCGCGGGAAAAAGTGACCTGACATCGCAGGTCTGCGCCAAATATAATAGCGCTTTGGATCTACATCAATAGGTTGTGACCACACCGGGTAGGGCCAGTGATGGCCGATATGGATGGTGGTTAATGGGGACTTGAAACAACATAGTTATCCCCTGGGCCCTGGAGACCTAAGTCCACACTGAATGGATAAGTGGTGGGAGAACATGATAAGGGCCGTGGTTACATATTGAGTCCATGCACAGTGCCACAAAGTATAAAAACTGTGAGAGTAAGCACTAGCTTGGAATGGACTCTTAGGCTCAATGTCTCCACACCCTACAATAGAAGTCAGTGTGTAGCAGCTGTGGGGTACCACGGCCTATGTGGGTACACGGCGGTCTGTGTGGTTAACACACAGAACCACGCGTATGACCCCAAATAAGGACCAGAGGTCCCCCCTGCATAATGGCAGGTCTCAACCCAGGATTGTGTAGGTGTGTGGGGTAAGGGGATGATGATGGTCACACACACTCAGGTACTAGGTCACCATAGCTCACTGCGAGGATACTACGGTAAATACATAATGGACTCAAATTATAATGCTCAATAGTTTATTTAGAAAAAGCAGATAGCAATAAATGCATTTATTGCTATCTGCTTTTTCTAAATAAACTATTGAGCATTATAATTTGAGTCCATTATGTATTTACCGTAGTATCCTCGCAGTGAGCTATGGTGACCTAGTACCTGAGTGTGTGTGACCATCATCATCCCCTTACCCCACACACCTACACAATCCTGGGTTGAGACCTGCCATTATGCAGGGGGGACCTCTGGTCCTTATTTGGGGTCATACGCGTGGTTCTGTGTGTTAACCACACAGACCGCCGTGTACCCACATAGGCCGTGGTACCCCACAGCTGCTACACACTGACTTCTATTGTAGGGTGTGGAGACATTGAGCCTAAGAGTCCATTCCAAGCTAGTGCTTACTCTCACAGTTTTTATACTTTGTGGCACTGTGCATGGACTCAATATGTAACCACGGCCCTTATCATGTTCTCCCACCACTTATCCATTCAGTGTGGACTTAGGTCTCCAGGGCCCAGGGGATAACTATGTTGTTTCAAGTCCCCATTAACCACCATCCATATCGGCCATCACTGGCCCTACCCGGTGTGGTCACAACCTATTGATGTAGATCCAAAGCGCTATTATATTTGGCGCAGACCTGCGATGTCAGGTCACTTTTTCCCGCGGTCACCTAACCACTGCCTAGTCTACTATGTTGCCACCTACGGCATTGTTTAGTATCACCTATGTGATCCCTTATATTGCCCCACCGCGCTGACATCTACAGTGCAGACCTGCAATGTCTGGTCAGGATCCCTGGTTTTACTTGGACATCTGCCCATTGTCCCCCTTGTTTTGAACCTCTTAATATTGGGCCATCTCCTGTGGTTCAGGGTTCGGACTCTTTTGCATTTTCTCATTACATGCTCTTCTACTTATTTCCCACCTATTTGGAGTTTTCCAGCCTGACACACGGTGCCCCCGCTGCCTCCGACATCATCACCGGGCTGCTTGACAGCCTGGTGTTTATGTTTCTTAGCACCATGACAACCGGGACCTCCCCCTCCCACTGCAATTGGTTCACGTCACTCTGCCGGTCACGTGACCATGCACGCGCGCGGCGGCACGGACCAGCTGATCTTGGCGTCCGGAAGCTGTCAGCGCTTCTCCGTGCTCAGTCTCCTGTCATGTCGGCTTCATCCAAGACCAGGTAATGTTTGGATTACACGCATACATGCAATGCACTTATTTTTAGTCTGCTAAAGTCGCAATCTCTACCACACATGATCACACTTCTATCTGGACATTTTTCAAGTGCTGATCATCTCTATTGCGATGTTTATCTATGATCCATTTGAGCTGTGCCATCCCTGGTTTTTCTGCTTACCCTCTTGTTTTGCCTTCACTCCCTCTTCCCCCCTCCCTCTCGTGTACCTCCCCGTGGGCTGTTCCTTTTATGCTTTGCACATATATATATCTCCTGTACATACACCATGTTTATGCTTGACAAAGGCCTGATAGGCCGAAACGTTGCACTTCTGTACCCTGATGTGTGAATAAACACACTTTATTTTGCATCGGATGCTGTGGGATCCCTCCGTTTTTTCTACAGCTTAAGTGCTCACACCAAGGATTGTGAGCCGTCCTGCGTGCATCCATCCTCTACACT